>NC_045546.1:81723683-81803683 GCF_009769535.1 Thamnophis elegans
ACACTGGTGAATTTGCTTTTTATTTTCTAGCCCAAACTGATTTTCAAATGTGAAATAAAAATAATAAAATGATACAAAATTTCCTGTGGGAATACTAGCATTTTTTTAAAAAATCTGGTCCTTTTTCTTTTTCGCAACTCAAGATGGCAATACCAATAGTACTTTGTTCTCCTAGTTTCCCTACTACAACAATTGTGTGAGAAAGCAACTGACCCAAAGTCACAGAGCCGATTTTTCACATCAAAGTGGGAACTAGAACGCACAGTCTCCTGGTTTCCAACATTTTAACCACTACACCAAACACTTTTTCTCTTTCTTCCTGGAAAAGGAAGAGTTGAAATAATACATAATATCTAGTTTCTGACTTAATAGAGAAATAAACATTTTCTTGTGTTTTTAATTTAAAATATCTGTTTAAACCTTTATTAAATTAAAGGAGATAATTTATCATAACTATTTTTTTTTGTTTAGGCAGCTATAGGATTCAAAGTCACCGTTTTTATTTTTACAAGTTTGATTCAAAACTTCTAAAATTATTCCGTCACCTAGCTTAAACACATTGATTACTTTATTATACCTATACTTTTAACTCAAAAATTGATATGCTGACATAATAACTTTGTGTAAAATGTGTTTTTTATTTTCCATTTTTCATTTTCATACAGTCACATATATACTGTGCATAACCGGGGCCATACAACATTAAACAATAAACACAGCAGTTCCTCTTGTCAACAATACCCCCCAAAATAGAAACCCAATATACCTCTTCGACCCTCCATACACCTCTTTCTTTCGCCCCCCTCCAACTTACTATCTTCCCTCCATCATTCCCCTCTACCCTACTTCCCCTCCCCCTCTACCACTCCTCTCTCCCAGTCCACTCCCTCCCTTCCTTCTCACCCTCCCTCCAATCCTCTCTCCCGCCCTCTCTACCCCTCTTTCTTCTATCCCGCTACTCCTCCCTTTGGTGTATTTCTACTATATGTCAATATATTCAGCTTGTCCTATTTTTACAGTGAAAATAAAGAGAAACAGTATACATGTGAAATCACATTGCATTGAAGTCTAACACATACTATTTATCCCCCCTCCCCCCCTCCCCCCTAACACCCCACCTCCCTTCCCCCCCTTTGTACACAAGAATACGCGAACCCATTTAAGTTCAAAATTATAATTAACTTCAAGCAAGTGAAAAAGGAATTGCAAGTCATCAATGTGCAGAACCACAGCCTAAACTAGATTGCTCCAGACGTGAGGCTCCTTATGCATGTCAGAAATATGACACATTTATAATGATTCTGCGAACTAATTTAAGGGAACATAGTGGTAAGTAATATGACATTTGATGAATCTGCATACACCACTTTGTGAAGCATAAAAGCTGCAATGAACTAGGTTGTCTTTGAAAACCACTTTGAAGCTAAGGCTTGTACAATGTGCAGTAGCTGGAAAACACTTCCTCAACAAGTGTTCTCAGAAACAGAATGATGTTTACTGCTCTTCTATGAGAGCCAACCTGACTTCATGGGAAAAGATGTTCCGCATCAAGAGGTCACATCGAAAAGGTCTTTCTCAAAATCTCAACTTCTTTAACTTCCTGGCAATAGGCGCTCTAACAATCCTTCTCAAAAAGATAATGTAGAGTAACCAGATTCTATCTGGAAGAGATGGTCCCAAAGATAACCAGATAAACTAACAGCATTTTCACTAGGAGAATTTAAGCCTATAGAAAATTATTTTCTGCAATGGCCTCAATATAGTAAAATATCTTGCCTCTAGATGTTTGCTTGAGGTCTTCACTATTAGTTTTTTGGATGGTTTTGTTCAGGAAGGTTGATGCTCTGTCTGAAAATCTCTCTCTTCATAAATTACAAAAATAATGGGTTCTTAGCACACAAAAAAAGACTAATGATATTGTTCTAAGTTGCCTTTTGAACAATAATATGTATTTTTTTCTCTCTACTAGTTGCCACTACAGAGCAACAGTTTTTGCCAGATGACACTCTCCTGTTTTAGCTTCTGGAGAGAACCACTGTACTGCTGGTATGTATGACTTTCTGTGATAAATTATTTTTATTTACCTCTTTCATCAGTGAGATCTTTGGCTTGAAACTTAAGTACAGATCTGAGATATACAAGATTTTAAATCCTGGGATTTTTTTCTCCCAAACATTTGTGTAAGGGATTTTATAAATTTTGAGTTACAACTGATGAATCAACACATCTCTGAATATATTGTTGAAGTGGTTGATAATATGATATTATGAAAATATTTAAGAAGCTCTCTATATAAGGAAAGAGTTTAAAACTTTGCAAGAGCTAGACAAAAACTACCAAGAGCAGAAAGCTGGATTCTTGCCAAGATGAACTGAAATGGATCCAAGGTCAAATATCCAGGGAAGAGAAATATATATAGTAGTTTAAAGTTTCCCATTCTAGAAAATACACAATCACTGGCAGTTGCAATGGAAGTGGGGTACAAGGGGGACAAGAGCTGTTTCATTTGAACTAAGGTGATTTAGTTGGCATAGCATTTTGTGGAGAATAAATCTCATCAAAGTCCCAATTCTGTAGTTGTTGATTTTGGGTGGCGGGGGATGGGAGAGATATCCAAAACTATTGTCATAAAGTATTACAGGGATTAAAAATGCAAACATTTTGGAATGCAGAGAGGAAAGAAACCCAAAATTATTTTTAGATTTGCTTCCAAGAGTAGTAAAGAAGCTTAAAGGGTTTCATCAGGCACATCTCATTGCCAGAAAATGGGATTAAGACATTCTTCTTATATCTTATACATGTTGGCTTAGTCCTGGATACTAGTGTGAGAAAATGTTACGATGCTGAAATAGCTATCTAAAATATGAACTATATCCATATTGTGGCTGGAATTTTGCCACAGTGTTGAGAAATAATTACGCCAGGGAGTTATTTCTGTGTATTTCATGCACATATATTTGCAAGGGTGTGTTGATTGTCTGGCAGCATCCAGGGTGATTGAGCAGTCCTTATGGGGTAGAACTCTCTACGAGGAAGGGGGTTAGAAATCTCTTTAAGCAGTTGAGAATCAAGAAAAAAGGGAATTTAAAAAGCGTCATTGTTCGAGCCCGGTTCATACTTTGTCAAGGCCTGAAAGATGAACAGCAGCTGGACTTCACTATTATAGCATTGACATTGCTGTACTCAATGAACCAGGCTAACAGATGAAGATTCATTACAGGAAGTAGTGAGTGGATATATGGTGAGATGATGGATTTTTTTTTTCATTTTTCTTTTGGAAAAGAAAACCACAGACTGTCAATAGTACTCAAGGAATAGGTTTGCAATCAGAGCTGCTTTGCTAAAGAACATCGCTACTCTATCCACTTCAAAACTCTTCTTGAGTATTTCAAATATTATAATGTTTTGTGTCATTTGTACAATCTTTGTACTAACCAGATGCCAAGGACAAATTTACACCCTTTTTTTTCTGCCTGGAATCTTAACTCTTCTTCTAGTGTAGAGTTTCTGAAATCATAAAGCCTCAAATCTCTGTAATGACTAAACAATTTGGTTCCCATTAAAAGCTGTTTCTTTTATATAATTAGGTCTAAAATCTTGTAATAAAAGTCTCAATATTCAAAATTTGTCTGGACCATAATTTATTTCTAACTTCTTTAAATCAAAGGCTTATTTGGATTTTTTTTCTGTTTATTTCCAAATCTTACTTAAACTTGTAAGTTAATTTAACTTTTATTCAAGAATGAAGGTAAATACATTAGGTGGTTTTCAAACTTGTCATTCTGAATATCTTTAATAGCCCTAAGATAGTTCAATTTCCAAAAGTGATTAGAAAGAAGTAGACGTTCGTGTCCTTTAAAAAGCTCAGCCACGGTTGTGAGAATGATTATTGATCCCTTTGTTTCCTGGTGTTCAAACCTTCAGAAGACTACTTATGCGGACCACATGTGGGTAATTTCCTGTCCTCTCCTTATCTAAAAAAGTTTCCAAGAACTGGTCTACTTGTCAGTTGTTCAGTCTTTGGCACAATAATCATTTCAGCAGTTTCGGAGATATGGTTACACACCTTGCCTTCTCTAGGAGTCCCTACGTAAAATTTTCTTGTAAATAAGATTGTGATCATTGCTGTATGCAGAATACTTTTTTCCTCTTCTTTTTAACTTTCAGTTACTTGAATTGTCTTTCTCTCCCTTATATTATTTCTTAATATATGTGTATGTATACACACACACAAACACACACATTTCAGTCCTGTGAATTTATTAATATTTGTTTAATAACCAAGATCTGGGATCTGGTCCAATCTTTATTATGAAAAATAAAGTATTTCTGATATTATTAAATTTATTACATGATGACAAAATATTTGCTTTATTGAAAATTAAAAAGTTAAGAGGTAAAATCAAATGGGGAAAGATTTTTTCATAAACGCAAGAGAATAAAGACTAAAATATTATTCTTAAACAAAATTAATAGTCTCCCTAATGAAAAATATTTTTCAGCTGAAATAGGATTAATCAGATATAAATATGATGAGTAAAAGTCTCTGCAGTTTTTTTTTTTTTTGGTAACATCTTTGGAAATGTCTTGCCATTTCCTTCTTCCACCAGTATCAATCAAAATCAGAAGGATATCATTAAATTTTGATTGTTAGAGGTTACCCAAAAGTTTATACTATAAATGTTTATACCCTAGTCTGATATTATTTGTCTTTGTTTAATAAAATGTCTGAGAAACATATGGACCAGATTATTGTAAATAAGTATGTGAATGTAATACTGGATGCATTACTGGATCAAAATGAGAATTTTACGAGGAAAAATGTTGGAATATTTTCATGCATTAGTAACTCATAACAGACTTTTTGTTGAACAAGGACTGAAAAGATGACAATTTCTGGACTGCATATAGATAAAAGTTAGACTCTAGGGAGAAAGTTTTTTTTTTTAAATTTGTAAGTTTAAAAGTGGGGGGGAAATTACTATACTTGATGACAAGCTTATACTTGATGTGATGAAGATTGGAAGTCACTTCTTTATTCTTGTCTTCGTTGCTTTTTTCTTTTTCCTTCTGTTTCTTTGTTCTAATTAAGTTTATATTAATGTTACAATGTTTATTAAAAACTTAGAATAGCGGAAAACACTCCTTGGCAGATTAGAAAGGTTCGTTTTGACGTCTTTAGGGACATCATCGAGACTTTCAAAGGTGCATTTCGACTCAAGAGGCAGAGAGGGTTCAAAGTCACCTTCCCAGAAACCTATGACACACATACCAGAGGTGGCATACAAAGCCCTTTCTCTGGGCACTCGCATCGCCAGCTGCTCTTCTGATTTCCAGTGCACATGTCTCTGCGAGTGCCGGTGCGCCAGAAAAAGGCTTGAAAATGGCCCCCCAAAACGGCCAAAAAACAGGCATGTGCACTGGCCAGCTAATCTTCACGTTAAAGCTTATAAGGCAGCTTTAAAATATGTGGACTGCTGACTGGAGAATTTTGGGAGTTGAAGTTCACATATCTTAAAGTTGACAAGGTTGAGGAACACTGTTCTAAATGACATTCTTCATTAAGTTGGGGAAATATTTCTTTATGTTCAATAACCACACGTCATCTGATTGTTTCTCAATGTAGTGACATTGTAGAAGACCATTGTATTTCAACATCTTTGAATTTTCCCTTCCTAGTAAGATTCTAGAACTTTAGACTTCATGGGGTTGTGATGTTATCTAAATTGCTTGTTGTTTTCTACTCATGCCAACAAAGATAAGGGAACAATCTTAACATAGTTCTAATACACTGGGGAGAATCCCAAGATCTCTTTAGTTGGCACCTGCTTATCTGGATATTTATCAGACTCTTGGTCTACATCCAGGTACTGTCAATTTGCATGATGAACAGCTATGCCATCTAAGGAAGGCCATGCAATTGTGGTGTCGTGTAAACAAGGTCAAAAGGTTTTGAAACCAACGGTAAATGGATCAACCTATCGACAAATGATTTAGTCCATGAAAAGGATAAATGACACTGGTTTTGACTGTCTTAGGGTATTTGCTGTTGTTCTAGTCGGCTATCAATAGCTGAATGGAGATTTGTTATCATCTTGCTTGCATACTATACTTTTGCCTCTATTTAAATCTTACTGCTAGAGTGAACAATAAAGCTTAAAACCTCATTATTAATCAGTGTTGTCTCTGGATTCTATAAAAGAATTGGTTTTACTTGGCAATATACCTAAATAGCTTGTCTGTCAAAATAAAGTGGTTCCCTGAATTTTATTCTGCTCAAATGATTTTCCTGTTGTTTCTGCAATATAAAGTAACTAATGAAACTGAAATCACAAGCTTCAGTTTTTACATTGGAGCATCTATCAGTTGCTTTTACAATGTTATGACATTGAAATCGTAGTATTTTTTTTATTTACAGACTACCATTCTGCATTTGTCCTGGCCCAACATATTTTATTTTATTACATAACGTTATCATATTATTTATATCAGAACATTGCTCCAATATTTAAACAAGGCACAATTACATTAATTTGAGGTTAAATACTAGTTAAAGAACGAGGTGAGGCTGGAAACTCAGATGACAGCAATACAATTTAAGCTGATATATTGGAAAAGCAGGAACTATTTTCCAGTCCAGTCAGATTAACTGTTTTATTTGTAATAGCTGTTTGACAGATGTAGTCTGAAGGATTTGTTTATTTATTAATATTATTTTTATGTCACCCTAAAATTAAGATAATTGTAGGTGCCTTAAAGCAATGTCTCAAAAACGTTTTCCTAAAGCATTCATACTGTAATAATCTTAGTCTTAGTGAATAGTCTTAGTTGTCTTAGTGAACTAGAGATGACTCAAGAAGGTTTTAAGTGAGAACTTGTGTGTACAATAAGAAGTCAATGTGTGTTAGATGCGCAACTGAGGAGCAGAGATTTGTTGCTCTTCACAACTCAATAGGTTTGCTTAGAAAGCTGTCAGAAGAGGAATATGTTGAAGAGTTAATACTGTGAATGTTTATAATAATCATTCACTCATGTGCACACAAGTTGGTATCACATTAATATCTTAGAAATGTCAAGAATACTTAGAAATATAATAGTGATGTAGATACCAATTTCATTGTATTTAAGTACAATGACTAAAGATTATAATTATATTTATTTAACAGACTACAATTCTACATTTGTCCTGGCTGTGATGTAGATATGAAAGAAGACAAATGTTAAGAAGACTGAAGACAATTTTCAATAGGTCTGTGTGTGTGTGCGTGTGTGTGTGTGTATACCATGTTTCCCTGAAAATAAGACCTAGCTTGATTGCACCAAATATAAGCCCTACCACCAAAATAAGCCCTAGTTAAGATCCTGCCCACTCCATTGTACCTGGTTGCACAGGGTGGGATGAGGTGCATGGGTAAAAATCAAGCAAGGGTGGGGATGGGGGATGTAGCTGCTTACCTTTAGACATTTGGAGCCAGGCCTCGCACACCTTGATACCTGCCTCGCCTCGCTGGCCCACTTCTGCGGCCACTTGCCATCACTTGCATGCGTTGCCCCCAGCCTCCATTTCGCTGTCAGATGCCTTCAGGAAAGGCCCCTGCAGCTGATAAAAGAGCTCCAGATTGCCGCGTGCAATCAAAATAAGACTTAGTGCCTTTTTTGCTGGCAAAAAAATATAAGACCGGGTCTTATTTTCAGGAAAACACGGTAGTGTAGAAATGGCATACTATCAATTATGACTACAGTGCTTTATTTGTCTTGCTAGCCTCAACTTTGGACAAAAAAACCAGTGCAATTTTATTTTGTTTTGGTTCTTTGAGTTAGCATTTGCCGTGGCAACTATCTAGGCAAATCCCTGCAATTTTCTTGGCAAGGTGTTTTGGAAATCGTTTGCCACTGCCTCCTCCTTAAGGCTGAGAGACAGAGTGGCTGGCTCAAGATTTTTTTAATCAGTGGGGATATTGGTGCATACTATATATGTATTCTTAATAATGCTTTATGAATCACTTTAATACCTTTAAGGTTATTACAAGATGAGATAGCATTTTCAGTACCTCTTGATAGTTTTCCAATCCAGTATTGACAAATACCTTGATTCAGTTTACAAAAGCAGTTCATGACAAATTTGATTGATGGATTCTATTACTCATGTACCAAGACTTGACATGTTTTTTAATGGACTTGAATCACTGAATCCATCTTCTTCTAAGTAACATAGAAGACAGTTTATTTCCTTTCATTTTTTTAAAAAGGCAAACACTTCTGAGCTCTCTCTGTCTGTCTGTCTGTCTGTCTGTCTGTCTGTCTGTCTGTCTGTCTGTCTATCTATCTATCTATCTATCTATCTATCTATCTATCTATCTATCTATCTATCTATCTATCTATCTATCATCTATCTATATATATTAAGGGTATGGTTAGCTGATGAGAGCTAAATAGCTTGAAATAGATCTATACTAGTCTCTATTTATTTATCAGCACAAATATAACAAATGTAACAAAAGGCAACAGTAAAAAAATATTGGGTTTCTGTCTGGAGGGTCTCTTGTGACGAGCCAAAGGACAGAGAATGGAAGTAGTGATCTTCCTCCCATATTTGGGCATACCAGGGGTTGTGACTTTAAATATATACCTTTCACCCTGGCTTGGCTGATAAGGAGTCGAGCTCTGTAGCTCAGTGGTTAACACATCTGCCTAAGAGGCAATACAGCACAGGTTCGAATCCCAGTATGGGTATGGCTAGCTGATGAGAGCTAAATAGCTTGAAATAGATCTATACTAGTCTCCCTTTATTTATTTATCAGCACAAATATAACATATACATAACACAACACAAATGTAACAAAGGCAACAGTAAAAATATTGGGTTTCTGTCGTGATGGTCTCTTGTGACGAGCCGATAGACAGAGAAGGGAAGCAGTAGACTTCCTCCCATATTTGTGCATACCAGGGGTTGTGACACTAAATAAATAAATACATACATACATACATACATACATACATACATACATACATGTTGTATTTGTGCTGATAAATAAATAAAGGGAGACTAGTATAGATCTATTTCAAGCTATTTAGCTCTCATCAGCTAGCCATACCCTTACTGGGATTCGAACCTGGGCTATATATATATATATCTTACACACACACACACACACATACTGACCTTCTTGCTGTTAGTCTTGTCATAAACTGATGGTACTGTAGATAAGTAATTGTTAATCCTTGGGGAAATCTATTACTCTTGCAGAAGATAATCTAGTGTGAAAGAGGCTTAGTATTGCAATAGGAATAATTCTGCAGAGGTCTGTTGCTCATTTTTGAACAGTGCATTGATTAGAAGCCATTTCAGTATTTGATCCCTGCTTGCAGTATTGAGTGTTTCAAGATTAGAATACTACATTCAGACTGCAGTGAATATTGTACAGCCATTGCTTTGTTGGAACAGAAAGAGCTGACTTTCACACGGGTCAAACATGACTCTGTCAGTTGAAAAAAGTGCTGACCAAACTCCCCCAATCTTTCAAATTACACAAAGTGCTGGGGCAAAACAGGTATTAATAGTACCCATCACCCTCCACAAATACAACCGTAATTGTGGGTAAGGATTTCCAAATTTCTAAGGGAATCAAATCAGCTTTTATAGGCAACAGAAACAAAATATTTAGTATAACTTTGGGCTGACCCAGAAAAAAGTATTGCTTGTTTGTTAAGTACAGGTAGTCCTTGTTTAGCTACAAGAATTCAGGCCAACTATTTGGTGGTTAAGTGAAATGGTTGCTAAGTGAACAATAATAGAGCCGAGGTGGCGCAGTGGTTAAATGCAGCACTGCAGGCTACTTCAGCTGACTGCAGTTCTGCAGTTCTGCTGTTCAAATCTCACCAGCTCAGGGTTGACTCAGCCTTCCATCCTTCCGAGGTGGATAAAATGAGGACCTGGATTGTTGTTGGGGGCAATATGCTGACTCTGTAAACCGCTTAGAGAGGGCTGAAAGCCCTATGAAGCGGTATATAAGTCTAACTGCTATTGCTATTGCTAATTGCACACTTGCAACTATGCTTATGATTTTAATTCAGCCCCCTACTCACTTCTCCACCCTTTGGAATGTCCACTTGGCGCTGGGATAATTGGCAAGAAGAGAATTAATGTATTTACATCAGTGGTGGGATTCAATTTTTTTTTTTTTACTATCGGTTCTGTGGGCTTGGCTTGGTGGGCATGGCAAGGGAAGGATACTGTAAAATCTCCATTCCCACCCCACTCCAGGGGAAGGTTAGTGCAAAATCCCCATTACCTCCTGATCAGCGGGGACTCGGGAAGCAGATAATAGATGGGGGCGGGGCCAGGAAAAAGTGGTATTTAGCGGCTCTCCGAACTACTCAGAATTTCCACTACCGGCTCTCTAGAACAGGCCAGAACCGGCTGAATACCACCTGTGATTTACGTCCATTGGAGATTATGAGAGTAAGCAGGTACACAATGGGAAATACACATAGAAGAGAATGCGCTAGCTTCGGTGTCTGCCTAGCAGGCTTAGAGGCTTGAACAACAGGGGCGGCAAATGAAAGCTGAACACGTGAAACTGATCCAAGTCCTGTCAATTATAGTCAGATTGACTACGGGTGAATCAGTGGTGAAATTCTCCAAAGTCTGCTACCGGTTCGGTGAGTCTATTGGTGAGCGTGCATTTTGTGCAGACACCTGAGGCGCACCTGCCCAGCGCTAAAACAGGAGCATTTTGAAGCCTTCCAAATCTGCAAAGTAGAACAGCGAAAGGGGGGGGGAATCTCCTGGAGCACGCGATTTAATTAGCTAGAAAGCAGGAAATCTGACGGTAAGGAAATCAAGTTAATATGACCATGGCTGGTTTCAACGGTGCTGCGGGGTAGCCCCATGGGTCCTGGATTTTGGATGCATTCTTTAAGTTACTTCCTTTGAGGTACTGCAATTCAAAAAATGTTTGCTCTATGCACCATTTTGCCAAGTTAAGGTTATAGACAGACAGGAGAGTTTTAGTAATGTATTTGTAACTTTCCAGAATCAAAGTTCTAATCACCCTTTTTCTATTTAGCAATAGCAATAGCAGTTAGACTTATATACCATTTCATAGGGCTTTCAGCCCTCTCTAAGCGGTTTACAGAGTCAGCATATCGCCCCCAACAACAATCCGGGTCCTCATTTTACCCACCTCAGAAGGATGGAAGGCTGAGTCAACCTTGAGCCGGTGAGATTTGAACAGCCGAACTGCAGAACTGCAGTCAGCTGAAGTAGCCTGCAGTGCTGCATTTAACCACTGCGCCACCTCGGCTCTATTTATTCAATAAAACACGCAAAACTTGTATTTAAAACTTTTTTTTTTGTGAAGGGTTGAAGGAAACTCACCCAAAGTTTTCAGACTTATCAATCCAAAGATTCCTAGTAGCTGAAAAGCAAGCAATTTCCAAAAGTGATTAGAAAAGAAAGTATGTGAATTCAGTGTTCTTTTGAACCAACTATGGTTTGAGCAAGATGGCTATTTCCTTGTCTCTCAGAGGTCTAAATTTGCTGGAAACCACTGTCTTATGGTCTCCCCACAAGGAACAATTGTCTGGGGCACTTTTAACTCTTCCCTTTGTCTGTAGAGGAACTACAAATAGCCAGTCTTCTCACTGGCTCTTTATTCTATCAGGGTCATTTTCTATATTTTTTGTAGAGGCTTTTTCAGTCTGCCATTTCTTCCCCAGAAGTCCCCAGTACTGTATGATTTTACATAACAATATATAACGTACTGTTTAAAAGAGAAATGTTCTGCGAAGTAAGGATAAAGCTCTATTGCAAATGAATGCAAATGTTAAAACTGTCATGTCAAGAGAATGTAATATGTATTATACTCAGAGCAATTCCATCTCTTGATAATTCATTCTCCCTATTTTTATCTTTTTCAGCAATATAATTTGACTGTAATAAATGTTAATTGCATGCACAGTCATTTTGCAATAAGAAAGGTCACTTGTGATATAGTCACATATGGTATTGCTTGAAAAATGTCCCTCTAGATGAGATGCCTTTTTCTAACCAATTATTCAAGACTGTTCAGTTAGTTTAACTGGAAGATGTATAAACTCATCTGTTTTACATTAGATAGTAGTATATAGATCTGCCTTCTACTTTCAGTAAAATTGCAGTATAAGTGCAGTATTAAGTTCATTATGAGAATTGTTTCTACCTGATGTGTTAAGACTATGGTCTGACAATTTGCCAAAATGCAAAGGTCCCCAACATTTCAGGGCCAGTAGCCTCAACTGGAATTTTAGAACATTGTATCCCACTGGCACATTGAAAAAAGGATTGTGGAGAGGATCTTGCCAATTATAAAACACTGATTTATCAAAAGATGTTAATGAAATTGTTCCCACAACCCTTTCTAGCCATCTGGAATGTTTTATTATCTCAAATTACCCTTGAGAATAGCAGAGAACTGCTTGAACGCTGTGTTTAATAGTTCAAGGCAAGCAGTCACCAATTCAAACTTATTCTTAGTGAATTTCCCATTAGATGAGGTTTTAATGCAATAGGTTTACCAACCAATTGGTTTACCAACCTGTTGTGGCTCGGCAGGAGCCTTTGGAGATGATATCAGCCTCTGACAGCGAGGGGCCCTATGAGTCAGGCCTGGAGGAGGCGGAGAGCCGTGGACAGGGTTCTGACTCCGAGCAGGGCTCAGAGAAACTAGTTGGGCTCCAGGTAATGACTGAGCCTTGGATCAGTGAGAGAGGCTGACACAGAAACCTCCTGTGAGTTGTTTCGGGATGCACGCAGAAGGGCTGACAGACGTAAGGAACAATTGAGGACTCACAGGAGATGGTAACGAGCAGCATCTTCTCCTGCAGATAAAAGACTGATGGTGCCACGCCCTGGTTGCAGAAGTCAACGTTCCGTTTCTGTTCTAGTCAACGTTCTCCGTTCGTGTGCAACCATCGAGAAAAGCACTTGGATAAGTGACTTGATTTATATAATCCTGTTTTGTAGCAGTTTATGAGTTAGGACTTTTGCCAGAGCATTTACCTGTGTTTATTTTGGGGCTCGCAGCCAGCAAGAGCCGGGACTGATAAAAACATTCCTTTGAACGTTCTGTTTGCTTTCGTTTCTGAACGGACAAGGTGGGGGTCAGAACACCAACCAATATGTGAAATTGTTCACTAAACCAGAATGTGTGAAATGGTTACAGGTGTCATGCCAGAATGATGCATATTATCTGAAAGCTCCAGAGAAGAGGTACACCTTAAACCCAGCTACATAATACACATTATTGGGATGCAATACTATCACCAAATTACAATACATTTTATGCATATGCTTTATTGAGCAGGTCCGATTGACCACATCCAACTGAAATATTTGAAATAGCAGCCTAGATGCAAGCACTGGTAAGGCATCAGCCATACGTTTGCTGCATCAATACTCCAATACTGAATACTTTTTATTATGCTCTTAGAACTGGACTTGTGACCGGAAATGCATCTGCTTTGTGATGTTATTTTGCATGCTCGTTTTCAGCATCCACTTTGCTTTCATCCTTTGAAGGTACTGCATGTCACGCTCACGAGCCAGAGCTGCTCCTCCTAAGGGAGAAAGAGCCAGCATCTGAATTTCACCAAAAAGCATAATTATTTCCAAGATGAACAAAGCTGCTGAAACCTGCTACGAACTCTGCAAAGGTATACTGTGTTCTCCATAAACTCTGTCACTTTTGAAATGCAACTACTTTTGCCCTTTAAATGTTCACAAACATTTTGAAATTATCCTATTTGGAATTTGCCTATTAAGCATAATTTTTATCGTCATTGTTCTTAAAAACGAAATTGGTTGTTCTGGCCCTGCAAACTAACATAGAAATCAGTGACTATCTAGTTCAATATTCTGTTTCCAGCAATATTGATTGTACTGTATTTCTGAGAACTGAGCTATCAGTAGAATTCTGTAACATTTTTGGCAGAATAACCATGAGGGGGAGAGGATTCTACCAGCACCCAGAGTAAGTAAAGGGAAAGGTGCAAAGATAAATAAGGGAAAGCCCTCTTAGGATATAGTTTTGCTTTCATGATGCTGAATTTTCACTCTGTATATACAAATAGGGAAGAAGGGGGACAGAAGAACTGGCATATCTGTTCTTGAAAACATGACATCCAGTTTGAAGTGTGAGAGAAGCGTTCTGTCAACATCAGGGTTTAGATTTAGTTACTTACAGGAACCTTATGGTTCCACAAATTACTTCTCTGGGATACGCTTTTTATTATTTACGTATTTTTACTTGCTGTTAAGAATAATATAATAGCAGTAGACTTATATACCGCTTCATAGGCCTTTCAGGTCTCTCTAAGCGGTTTACAGAGAGTCAGCATATTGCCCCCAACAATCTGGGTCCTCTGGGTAATCTGGGTAAAAAAGCAAGCTAGAAAGACAGTGATGTAAACATACTGCTTTTATCGGTTCACCGACAAATGCGCGCTCGACAAAAGCGCGCCGACGAAACTGCAGGGAGAAAACCGCAAGTTCGAAAGCACGCCAATGAGCGCAGAAGCGCATTGACAACAGCGCGCCGACAGAAGCGCGCTCTAAATCTAACCCTAAAGGTAACCCTAAACCTAACCTTGAACCTAACCCTAATCTTTACCTTAACCGTAATCGTGCTTCTGTCGGCGCTTTTTTGTTAGCGCGCCGTCGATGTCGCAGTTTTATCGCCGCGGTTTTGTCGGCGTGCTGTTGTCGGGTGCACATTTGTTGGGTCACGCTTTTATCTGCTCACCTGAGTTGCTTGTCCAACCAAGGGCTTTATACTGCTGCAACACTCTGCCCACTGTCTGTTTGTTTCTGGAAACCACGATTGCTCGCGAAGCACCAAATCGCTGCTTGTAATATCTCATCAAGGAACGGTGACCAATCCTGGCACCTTTATAAAAAAAGAACACCAATATTCATATTAAAATAATAAAATATATGAAATACCTTTTTTGTTATAATAGGAGTATAGTGTCTCTAGCTGAGGAATATTCTCTTTCCCAAAAGCTTGTAAATGCAGAAGTAATTGGAAATTCACTGTGGAATGCTATACCCGCACAAAAAGGAAATTTGATGAGAACTGCTAGATTTCATTTCGATTCCAATTCTGAAAGCTGATCGATTCCTTTGGGATCTTTGAGCCTATAATGAGATTTGTCTTATAATTAATTTTTATGAAAGATTGTAATTGCAATAGTAAAAACTAAGTCTATAGTGAGGTTTGGAAACACAGCTCCCAGGTTTTACTGATATTAACTTTGTTTTGTTAAAAACCTGGGCTGAAATATGCAGGCACAACAGATCTTTCTGAGGAGATAAATTATAGAGAAATAACTTTGGGGCTTTGAAAAGTAGGCTACTTCATATTCTTTGTTTTAATTAAGTTATGGACCTGTGACACATTTTTGTTTAAAAAAAATAAGATTGGCTACAAGGAAATGAAAGATTCAATATTCTTCATACAGCAGTCTAATGAAAATATTCTAATATATTGTCCTGTGATAAGAAAGTAGATCTGTCAATCACTCATCCATTTTTATGTGCTCTTTGCCATTTTACAGAGAAACAAAAACTAAACATAGCTCTTTTAAAAATGTAAACACAATGTATTATTTTTCCAAAACAGTTCCAAGAGCTGAATCACACCAAAGCTTCAACATAGTCAAGATTCAATTTGATGCTGAGATTCTCTCTTCCCTTGAAGAACCAGCATATGTACGAAACTTTCTGACATGCCTCAGGGGTGCACCAAGTTTGTGCAAAACCCATTTTTTTTGGGGGGGGGGGGGCTTAATCTACTATCTAGCATGCAGGCCACAAACCATAATATATGAACTGTAAAAAAACAAACCCACTGGCATTCCAGAAAAGATAATGTACACACATATGCATGCATGCACACATGCTTGGTTAAGTTAGTTAGGTTGGAGTTTGACTGACATTTTAAAACCCTAACTTTGAAGCTATTGCATTACTCTATGTTTTCTTTCCAAAAGTTCATCAAACATTTTTCATAATCACTCCATTCATAAGTGAATGGAGGGTAATCAATTATTAATTTTTGGGATTCAGACATATCATTTATCAAGAGAAATTAATTGAAAAACCAGGGCAAGAAATCTAAGATATCCTCAGAGTGAGGTCAAATATTAACAACTTCCCTATACTGACTATCAGAATAATTTTCAAATGGATTAATAGACTCTTACCACCTTTCTCCTCTCAATGTGTCCTGTTCAACATCCATATGCACATTCCTGATTAGGGATTATTTTAGAAAGTAAAAATTTTACAGTATAAAAATTAATTGTTCAGATTTTACCACCAACGATGGAAAATTATACTTAAATGGAATGAACAAAAATATTCCTTGATTAAAACCTTTCTCTTTCCTTATTACCACGGCCCCTCCCCCTCCAAATCTCTCTCAAAATCATTTTGGGGAAACTGATATGAATTACAATTAATCTAAGACTACTACAAGCCAAAAGCAAGAAAAAGTCTTTGCATTATTAGAAAATATGTTTCCCTCCACTTTATTTCAGATAAAGTTGTTATGCATCAAATGTAATTTAAGATCAGATGAATGAATGAGTCACTGTTGGTAAATATGGCCATGCAGAGACCTGAAAGTATAGTATTCCTGCCATGTGAATATGCTAATGATTGAGAACTGTCTTTTTTTAAATAATAAAAAATCTCTAGCGATGAGAGTCAAAAGGCCTATAGCAGTATGTTCTATATCAATGTCTTAATCCTAATGCTACGATTATTTCTTATCCTACATTATTTATGTATTTAATTTTTTATGTAACACTTGCCAACGTCATAACTTCTAAATATAAAATGCAATACAATAATAAGCACTTAAAATATTTTAGAGCATATAAACTAGTAATTATGAATAACGGGGCTTTATCCAGTATAAGATTAACACAGCAGGCTGAATAAAATATATTTTCAAGAATAAAGTTCCAACTATGTATTATTTATTCCAGAGGATATGAGTAATGTTTTAAAAGAAAGATAAATCCCGGCAATAAAATGTATTCCAATAAATAATATACCATATGCTCGAAATCTCTTTTTTTTAAAGAGAACATAACCATTTATTTTATTTCATGTGTATCTTTGCTTTATCAAGGTATTTGAGATCAACTGTACCAAATGGTAATCCTATAGCTTCTTATCCCCAAAATGTTTTAAGGTAGTCGTGAATAAATAAAAGTAATAAAGCCAACATCCAATATTGTGTTATTTGATCCAGATCACTAAGTTTTGAAGTCCAAATTTTTAAAAATGTTATATAAGTCACTTCAGTTTCTGCTATTTTAAGTATAATGTTTTCCCATCCATTAACCCAATAATATGGCATCTATGTAATTCCAATTTGCTTACAGGGGCAGACCTGCTTCATGTCCTAGCAGAAGTGGGCCCTGTACATCAAATCACTGCTGCTGAATTTGTGATGTAGGAGGGGAACGATCATTTATTCTTCAGACAGCACATCGGAAGCCAAAGAAAGAATTCAGCACAAGAAAGCTCTTAGGGGTCTGTATGGAAATTATCAAGCCAAATTCTGCAAAACAATTATATTACTCTCAATATGTTCAATTGGAAGAGTTTACACAATACACTTACCATCATTCCTAGTTAAAAGTATCCAGATGCAAATCCCATCTGGTATCCTTCCCTGACCCCTACGATTAAAAAAAAAGCTGCCCATGTGTTATTCAAAAGGGTTGCATATTGCATGATTTGAAAAACTAATCAGCGAAAGGAATTTCAAATAAACAGATTCTTTTTTTTTTTTGGTAGCAAGGGCAAAGTGCCACAGGCAGATAAACATAAAAATCTCATTTAAACAGTCCAATGAAGGCTGTTTCTGAATAATCTGGGTGAAGACAGGAGCTGGCACAATGGCGTACTTATAAATTATGTTAAGGAAATCATATAGATGCGGTTAGAGTTATTTTTTCATAACACCCAGTCTTTTGCGAACATTTGGTACTTGCAAAATATTTGTTTCTATATTAATTTGCTTTGTGAGGCTGCCCAACTCATAAAGCAATCCTGAATAACTTATAATCGTACAGAAGACTGAAAGCAAAAGAGTTAGACAAAAACCATAGCAAACGTGGATATAAAGTACCAGGTACACCCACATCACACCTATCCTCCGCGAGCTGCACTGGCTACCCCTTAGTCTCCGGATCCGCTTCAAGGTGCTGGTTGCTACCTATAAAGCCCTTCATGGCATCGGACCTGGGTACCTGAGAGACCGCCTCCTGCCGATCACCTCCCATAGACCGATTAGATCACACAGGTTAGGTCTCCTCTGGATTCCATCCACCAGCCAATGTCGGCTGGCGACTCCCCGGGGGAGAGCCTTCTCTGTCGCAGCTCCAGCCCTCTGGAACGATCTCCCCGTGGAGATCCAGACCCTTACTACCTTCCCGGCCTTCCGCAAAGCCGTTAAGTCCTGGCTGCTCCAGCAGGCCGGGGGGCTTTCAAAATACCCAGCCCCTCGGAAACCCCTTGTGACTGTTGTGTTTTTTAATATGTTGTTTTGTGTATTACCCCCCTTCCCTTGTTTTATTGTAAGCCGCCCGGAGTCCTTCGGGAGTGGGCGGCATACAAGATCAATAAAACTAAAACTAAAGAACAGAATGAATTAAAAGGAAACAAACGGGCCCAAAACTGTACAGTCCATGCAAAAAACTTTTAATTCTAAATGGGTTCATTCAATGCCTGAGCAAAGAACCAGGGCTTATGGAAGACCAGCAGGGTCTGAGCCATCCAAACCTCAGAGGGAATAATGTTCCATAGGGCAGGTAAAAGCAAAGGTACATCTCTGTCCACTCCCCCCCATAGGAGGTTTGGTTTTTAAAACAAGGAGCCCGTAGCACACTCATCCTGCAGGGTCTTATGGGACAGAGACAACTGAAGGCAATTTAACTCTCTTTTATTTAAAACTTTTTTTTTATAAGTGCTAGTATATCAAACTCTGGGCAGCAATATTAATCATTCAGTGCCTTAAAGAGACATTATAGGTGATAATCAGCACACCAAATTAAATCCAGAAAACTATAGGGAGTTCACCCAGCTCAGAGCTCTGGTGTTCACGGATGTACCAAGGCATGTCTTTTATTTATTTGTGCCACCCTATTCCGAACTAGTAAGAGCTTTTGGGTAGTTTCCAGGACAGTCCCACGTGAAGTGCATTACAAATATTCAAATCAGATTCCTACATCTAAAAGAGAAGTGATGTAATGACCACTGCATGAAAAGTAGAACCCAATTTTCTTTCAATATTTAACCTAAGGCAATGCAGACAGATTTCCCTAGACAGTCTCCCACTAAAGCACTGACCAGATCCAGATATGATTAGTTGTTGCATTAGATATCAGTCTACATGCTGGATCACATTTGAAAAAAAAAACCCAGCATTTTAAAGTCCACTGAAATCAACAAGGCCTTTTTTTAATTGTCTGTGATATTTATGGATTACAATTCCTGGCGCTTAGGAATTCCTGATATTCACTCAGTTGATCTTTTATTTACAGGAGACACTTTTTCGTAATAAAGACAATGCAAACATCTTTATCAATATCCATTTTTGTGAGATAATTAGTGTAAAAATAAAAACGCCAGTTATGGGTTGGATACTGGCAGAAAAATTATCCTTTGGTCTTTCAGTTAGAAGCCTAGAGAAAATTGAGATCTGTTTGAGAGAGCCCCTTGGAAAAGGGGACTGGCCAGCAACTCTTTTGTAAGAGTAATATTATTCTGGACTCATTTCTCCATTCCCTCATTCTCAATCTTACCAGCCTTAAGATATGTGCATTTGAACGTCTAGCATTCCTAAGCCCATAACCTTGTTCTAAACTATGTATTTGTAAATATTCCATATTTGCTATTCAGTGAAGAAAGGTAGCATTCCTTTCATTAGAGAGAATGAGACTCCCAGATTTTGCTTGAATGTGCAAAAATGAAACTTAGACCCATCAAAATGTGTAAAAGGGAAACTTAATTGAATAATCTAGTATTCCTGCACCACCCCATCCCAGAGTAGCAGCTGCATCCTTCTAAATTGCAATAACAGAAAGCTAGCATAGCAAGACAATCGTGGCTAATTTCCATAGTGTCGCGTACCTGAAGGTAAAATCAGCTCCATAGTTTCATCATCGTAGTCCAATTTCTTTTCTGATGGCATTTGTTCGGGCATCTCTACATCCTCCCCTTCTTGGTAATCAGGATAACTGCTCCTATAAAAGGAAAGGGCCAACATTTTGCCTTGAAAAATGATAAGAGATTGGCTGGGGGAAAAAAATAGCTGTTAAAATAGCTGAGTCTGAAAATGAAAATCTTGTGCTGCTGAGAAATATAACTGTGGGAGCTTTGAGGCCAAGGAGAAAAACAGTTTACTTAAGATGAAAAAAAAATGTATATCTGTCCTAATCCTACTTCCCTGGAGAATCATGCATTCAATTAAGGACCAATTTTCCTTCCTCTTCTCACGGAGTTGTTTCCAGCCTATTGCCCATAAAGCTGCACTATAGCTGATAGTTATATGAATCTTGACCATTAAAATTAGAGCCTTACTATCTCTTTTCCTTGCACCATGTATTTTATCATGGTGAGACTAAGATCTATTTATTTTTATCCCACCTTTATTATTTTTATAATTTAAGACGGTGAACATATCTAGGAATTATTAGAAATGGAGCTTAAAAGAAAGTAGCCAATGTTTTCATTTATGGTATGGCCGGAGCTGAATAATATATATTGATCTGGTCAAGGTATTTATAAAAGTAAAAAATACAGCTGGAAAAGTACAAAACAATTCAATCAAAACAACTTATCAGTTAGAC
Source organism: Thamnophis elegans (assembly GCF_009769535.1). NCBI lineage: Eukaryota > Metazoa > Chordata > Lepidosauria > Squamata > Natricidae > Thamnophis > Thamnophis elegans. The sequence continues at coordinate 81,744,594 of NC_045546.1, forward strand.
ACCCACCTAACAAAGAAAAGGCTAGAAGAGTTAAGATTTTTAGCCTAGAAAAATGCATATAAAGGGCAACATGATCAAGGTTTATAGAATTATATATGGCCAGGATGGCGAACTTATGGCAGACATTGTCAGCGAGGCGTTGCCCTGACTTTAGCCTTTTTTTGAGGCCATTTTTCGCCCTCCCCAGGCTCCAGAGGTTTTATAGGAGCCTGGGGAGGGCGAAAACCTCCCCCGCCCCTCAGGAGGCCCTCCGGTGACTTCAGGGGTTTCCCTGAAGCCTTCGGAGCACAAAAAACTGGCTGTACGGGCAAACAGGAAGTTCAGGAATGGACTTCCGGTTTGCTCGTAGGGCCGGTTTAAGCCCTCCGGAGTCTTCAGGGGCCTTCCGGAGGCTTCCCGGAAGGCTCCAGATGACAAAAAACGACTCTACTCTGGTTTGCTCGTCGGGTCGTTTTTCGTCTTCCGGAGCCTTCTGGGAAGCCTCCGGAAGGCCCATGAAAACTCCGGAGGGCTTAAACCAGCCCTATGAGCAAACCGGAAGTCTGTTGCTGAACTTCTGGTTTGCCTGCTTTTTTGCGCTCTGGAGGGCCTCCAGAGGGGGGGGGGGGGGGAGGCTGTTTTCGCCAGGCTCCTATAAAACCTCTGGTGCTTGGGGAGGGTGAAAAAAGCATGCAAAAAATGGGGGGGGCACATCTGTCATGCGCACTGGGGGCCGTGCATTGCATTATGGGTGTGGCACGCCCACACATGACCCCCCTGCGCTCCCCCCGCTTTTGACACGCGAGCCAAAAAAGGTTTGCCATCGCTGATATATGGCATGCAAAACTGGCTCAAGATAAGATTTTTTTTCCTTGTTGTAAGCAGCAGGACCTGGGGTTCCCTTAAGCCACTGGAGAAATGGTTATTCGATAAAATTGATCAGAAGGAAATTTAGAACAGACCAAACAAAAAACTTCTTTATATGGCTCAGATCAGGAATTATTTCCATTTAATATTGATCTGTGAGCCACTGCTTCCAACTAATGAACAGAGTATTCCGTAATTGCTAGTGATTTTTTTAGAAATAGATTGCTAGTGATTTTTTTTAAAATCAGATGATTCAAATGTAATAGTTCTAGAAAAAATAATTCCTGGAACAGCAATAGCTAGTAACTCTAAAAGAAAGTAAGTGTACAGATGCAATAAAAGGCACTTTAGAGAAGGCTTTTTTCTGCTATGGCTCCCGCCTTTTGGAACAACATGCCTCTCAAAGAGAGATCTGCCCCCATCCTCCTGGTCTTCTAGAAGAGCTTCAAAACATGCTCTGCTGATTGTCCCAGGGCCTTCCATGTTGGAGGTAGTTAGTGGATTAGGAAGATCCCACCTCCACTCTGTAGTATTCTGGTTTTTAACTTATTTAACTTCTGTCCATTTTAAAATTTGATGTGTTAATGTTTTCTGTCTTTGTTTTTATGAGGTTGATAAACTGCCCAGAGCCACTTAGCAGTGAGATGGGAGGAATAAATAAAATAAAATCACACTGGCAAGATTACATGTAGATAATGTGCAACCTAGCTCTCACCTCAGTGACTTGGCATTTTATATTTAGGGAATTAATGTGGGCTCTTCCAATTTAATCTAAAAGAGTACAATTGTAGCAAGACTGGATAACGTGCTATTCTAGCCTTGTTCAAATCATATTGCATCCATATTGTGGGGCAAAAGAACAAGGACCTTGTAGAATACAGATTTAATGAATGTATTTTAATCAGGGACATGATGTTCCTTTAATAACGTATTTCCTTTCTATCAAGTAAGTTATCAGCATATTGTTCAATATATTTATAATTCACGTAAAGAAGAAATGTACATCCCACCTGACTTCTCAAAAGACAAGACAGATTGAAGACGCGTTTCAAAAGGCCAGTGCAAATGCTGTCCTACTGAATTTGTTGCGTCTGCAGTGATTATATCTAGACAACTCTAGGAAATAGAAGGCAGAGCAATCACAGACACCGATAGGACTGCAGCTCAATTCTCCTAGAGTCAAGGCAGAGTTGTAAGCAAAAAGGGGCACATTACCTTGAACAGCTTTGTTGCGGGTCCATTGGTAAAAAGGTTACCGTATGTTCCTCGTGATTCCCAAGTGACTGTTTGTTACGGAACAGTAGCACTAACTCAGAACATAGCCTTATGAAATTTTGGTCTTCTATAAGCAGATTCATCTCATACACCACCCCAAACCCAAGACTTTGTGCCATTGCTGTCAGATTGTTACCGAAGCCAAACATTCCATGTTTTTCACCAACAATGCAACTGTTACCTGAAATCATAGAAGTCTGCAAATTCCAAAGCAGCGTCTCCCTCAATGAAGAGCTTGCAATGGCTTTTGTCATTCATATGTGCCTGTACAGCTTTAGTTGTGTAGAAGGACTTCCCTTTCTCATTGCACCATAGACAGATCTTCCCAACCCCAATCTTCTCTCCTAAGCATTGGAAGAAAAGAGACAAGAATTGACCTTTGATCTTACATGACTTCAAAATATTAACTGCATCCTAGCATTTAGGATCAAACGACTTTCTGTTCTCTCCACTACTGTCAAGAATCACAATTCAGATTTTCCACTGGCCCTGCACCCCGCCTTCTTTTACACATCAAGGAACTACCCCAGCATTTTTTGACAAAACAGTCGATTGGTACTCAGAGTAGCCATTCTACCAATGGCCTCATTGTTAACTATTAGAAATCTATTTATCATTTAAAAAGTTGCCTATGACAACAAAGGCAACTATAAACAAGTACAGGTAGTCCTCAACAAATAACCACAATTAAGCCTAAAATTTATATTGCCAAGTGAGAAATTTGTTAAGTGAGTTTTGCCTGATTTTAAGACTTTTCTTGCAACAGTGGTTAAGTGAATCACTGCAGTCACATTTTTCAGTGACGTTGTAACATCCAACGGTCACCAAGTGAATTGTTGGGCATTAAGGAGTACCTGTAAAATAAGGATGAAATGACCTATGTTCCAAACTTGGCCAAGTCTCAGTCAAGGTTCCTTGTCCAGAAAAGGAGTGGGCATAATAGAATGTATCTACAGCGTTTAAAGAAAATATATACAAGATGGTTTATAGATGGCATTTTCCCCTAACGAGGTTAGCCAAAATGTTTCCTGGGTTATCTCCACTGTGTTGGAAATGTGGAAGAAGGGATGGCACATTCTACCATATTTGGTGGTCCTGTATTGAGGCCACGAAATACTGGAGAAGGATTCAAAACTGGCTAAAAGAGGTTACCGGGGCAAACATGGAATGGAAACCCGAGACTTTTTTACTAAGCATAAAACCAGAAAACATGAGTAAATCTATATGGCATTTGAGCCTACATATAATTGTGGCCGCAAGAATAACCTATGCACAATTTTGGAAATCTACTACCATACCATCCGAAGATGCCATAATTAAAAAGATTTGTGAGTGTGCAGAAATGGACAGAATGACGGGTTGGCTGAGGGACAAAGGAGAAACGGAACATTATCTTAGCTGGAACCTATGGTATATGTGGGCGACAAGGAGAACAGCAGGGACTTAAAACTGGGAAAGTTAAATAGCAGCTGTTAACAATGGGAACTAAAAGTGAACATGGGGATTGTAAGAGATCCCTGAATTTTGTAACGAGAAGATGCTGGTTAGAGACTAAACAATGAGAAAGAAAAAAGAATGTTGGGCTATGAATGATTGTCACCGGAAGGGGGGCGGGGGAGGAGGGGAGGGTTTGTATGTTTAATTGTATTTGTATGTCATTAAAAAAATGTATAACCAATAAAGATAATTAAAAAAAAATAGAATGTATTGCAAAAGTAACTTCCATTTCCCATGATTAACATTATTTTCAAGGTAAGCTATTCAGATGAACGTGAGAGCTTACTAGAACCTCTGATGCAGGTCCATTTCACCAGTGAGAGAAACAGATATACCGTATATACTCGAGTATAGGCCGACCCGAATATAAGCCGAGGCACCTAATTTTACCACAAAAAACTGGAAAAGTTATTGACTCGAGTATAAGCCTAGGGTGGGAAATGCAGCAGCTACCGGTAAATTTCAAAAATAAAAATAGATACCAATAATGTTTTTGAATATTTATTTGAAAGAAAAACAGTAAACTAGCGGTGTATTCAATGAAATACTTCACTCACCTCATGATGCTGATGTCCCGCTGTGATGATGATGTCCCGTGCAGCCGCGGGAGCGATGTTCCGCCTCCTATGACACACGGCACAGTGATTCCTATCATTGGATCACTGTACCAGAGGAGGTGGGACATCGCTATGTGGCTGCTTGCCATAACAAGGAGGAGGTGGGACATCGTTGCAGAGCGGCAGGAGGGGGAGGAAGGGGAATCGTAAGACAGCCCTGCATTACATTAGAACGTGAGGAGGGGGGATGGTGCAGTGCGCGCTGCGTGGCAAACTGACACAGAGGGAGGGGAAACTCACAGGGGCACTGGGCCATTCACGAGTGTCACCCAGCGGCATGGCCCCGCCCCTTTTTCTCCTCCATTTCGGGCAAATTTTTCACTGACTCGAGTATAAGCCGAGGCGGCTTTTTTCAGCCCAAAAAGTGGGCTGAAAAACTAGGCTTATACTTGAGTATATACAGTAATTGAGGCATAACCAGTATCTATCTATACATTATACAGGTAGTCCTTGGGTTAGAATAGTCTTTGCTAAGTAATGCGGTCAATGTCATGAGACTGGGTCATTCTGGCAGTCCTGGTTGCCATAATCAAGTGAGGACGTCATGTGATCACAACTTCTGACTTCCTGCCAGCTTCCCCACTGATTCCGTTTGTAGGAAGCCAACAGGAATATTGGAAATTGTGACCATGTGACCATAGGGGTTCTGCAACAGCCGGAACTACAAGAACAGGTTGGAGGTACCATTCGTTCAGCTCTGCGGTAACTTTTATGATTGCTGAGTTATTGGTGGTAACCCAAGATCTACCTGCACATACAATTTACAAAACTTATAGGTATACTCTCCAATGTTGTGTGTGCTCAACCTTACTCTGATGTAAGATCAAGTTTATTAAACAGCATTAAATTCTAGGAGAAAAGCCAATAGTGTACATCTATATAGAATAGTCTTTATTTCTAGAGGTCAACTTCTGTCCAACAGGATGACATTTTATCCTATTTGATATACTTTTAAGATGTCATCCACACCAACCCTAATATAGCTAATGTTAAAAAGGCCATCTACTTTAAGAAAATTTGATTTTTAAAAGAAACTGCCATATTAATTAATCAGTTATATGTAAGGAGAGTGAAACACTGAGAGAAATAACATGTACATCTTTCTTAAAAATCAGCGACAATGTTTATGTATTTGTAAGGGAGAAAGCTCTGACAGACTTACCCAAATACTTGATCAACCCTCTGAAGTCTACAAGGTATTCTATGTCTGGAATAAAAAAACTATGGTCTTTTGTCATGTGGGCCACATTCTTCATGAAACAACTTGAATGGTGAGAACAGAATAAGCAGTCTGTTATAGGAATTGCATCAGGTTCAGCCCCATCATTCCCAGGTACACGGCTTTCCACTTCATCTGGATTTCCTTCTACCTCTTCTTCAGACTCTTCACCTGAGTCCATATCCTCCCAACCTTCTACAAGAAATCAGAACAAAACCTTAAGGGGGTTTAATTGCATTAAGGTGATGCATGTCAACAATTTAATGCAGCAGCCATGCTACAAGATCTTACCATTAAGGATAATGTTGTTAACTGTTTTAATTTTGTTAAGAAAATGAATTTTTCAAAATCACTTGAAAATTTTTGACACCAATTCCAATGTTTGACTTTAACCTTCAAGCTGCCCAGTCCCTTACTAGCTCTTCTCCTAAGATAATACATAAGTTTGAGTGCTTTGGAAAAATACATTCTAGTAGGACAGTGCCTTGAAAATAATTGAGGGGAAATATTTTTTACAGGACATGTTGACAACTGTTTAAAGCAGCCATAATTTAACCAGAAGCGTGTAGCTATTCTCTGCAGCTATCACATGTTCCTGAAAAATAACATAGTTGTTTTAAAGACTGGAAGACAGGTGCCACATCTGTGAGCTCCAAAAGGTTCCGCTATACAGATAAATTTGATTTATAAATTTGATTTCCAAGAAATATGAGATTCAGGGCAGTATAGCAGTAGTTACTTTGTGAATATTTTACAATGGGTCAAAAGTCACTCATAAATTATATATCAACCAGCTAGCAGAGGACGTGAAGCAATTTTGGCCCAATGAAAAAAAGATTTCAGCCAAAATTACATATATTGATTCAACCTTAACATAATGTAAAATTAAATCTAATTCTGAAGCAAAGCACTTCTTCAGAATTATATACAATTTAGAGGACATGACAGGAAATATTTCTTAAGGTAGAAGCAAAATAAAAGCCTTTTAAAACACTTTGTCTTCTTTTTTACGGTACTTTGTATATTCTAATTTTGTTTTTTGTTTTTTTAAAAATACAGGCCAATTATATGACATCATTCTTTTAATTAATATGCTTTCAATGCAGCACAATCTGATGTCTGTTTATCCAAGATAAAGGCCTATTGTTCAATAAGGATTATTCCATAGCATATTCTATTCCATAACCCAAATATCTGCTTAGATACTGCAGCCTAGTGTAACTAGAACAGTGATGGAAAACCTTTTCGGCACCCAGTGTCCAAACTGGAGATCCCAAACCCAGAGACCAGGTGGCCGGTGCGTATGCGCGCACCGGCCACCTGGTGTTCGGATTTCTGGCATGTTCATGCGCACTGGTCAGTTGGTCTTCGGGTTTCCAGCGCTATGACCCGGAAACCAGAAGAGCAGCTGGCGACGGCGCGTGTGCCCACAGAGAGGGCTCTGCGTGCCACCTCTGACATGTGTGGCATAGGTTTGCCACCACAGATCTAGAAGATGTAAACCTGCTTTCAAAGTTTGAAACTGAACATTATACGGGGCTTCCTCCCAGATTCAAGATCCACATTTTAGTTTTTAACTTTAAAGAGCCGAGGTGGCGCAGTGGTTAGGGTGCAGTACTGCAGGCCACTTCAGCTGACTGCTATCTGCAGTTCAGCGGTTCAAATCTCACCGGCTCAAGGTTGACTCAGCCTTCCATCCTTCCGAGGTGGGTGAAATGAGGACCCAGATTGTTGGGGGCAATATGCTGACTCTGTAAACCGCTTAGAGAGGGCTGAAAGCCCTATGAAGCGGTATATAAGTCTAACTGCTATTGCTAACTTTTAGTTTAGACTGCTTTTGCCGTTACCTTCCTCCATATCTTCCTCCTTTTCTTCATCATCAGCCTGCTCTTGTGTCAGCTTCTTAGCCTGTTGCTCAAACCAGTGTAATCGAGGTGGCCTTTCCATGTGCTCTTTTCTCTGAAGCGAACTGCTGCTTTCTTCCACGAGAGACGAACCAACGGCATCTGCAGACAGGGCAATCTTCTTTGGAGACGAGGATGGCTGAGCTTTGACGGCTTGCTGGATAGCAGTATTCATAGCATCTTTGTCAACGTTCTCTTGAGCAAGGCCCTTCTCTAAATTCTTCTCATTCAAGAGCTCCACTTTCTTGCTGACAGCTTGGACCGCTTTCTTCTCAAGCTCCAAATGTTTCCTGGATTTCAGGTGGTTCTCATACGCGTTGAAGTTGGAAAATCTCTTGCTGCAAGCCACACAATAAGTTGCAGTGGCCTTGTTCTGTTCTTCCAGTCCTGCTCTTTGGGCGAGTACTCTCTCTTGAAAGTTCTCAGCAGTGACAGGAGGCATCTCAGCGACTTTTCTCTTTAAGTTATACCTGTGCCAGTCAGTCTTATAGTGGGCTCGCTGAACATCTGCATCCTTGATAGTTACTCGGCAAGTGATGCAGGTGTATGATGCTGGAGCTGGGAAGAAAGGAAACAAGTAAATACACAAGAGAGGTTGAACCGAAAGAAATTTAGCTTAATCAGTTTGCTTAGATATAATTCTATTTCAGACATTCCCATCCTGGCTCCCTCCAGAACTACAACTGCCATAATTTAATCAGCATACCTGACAATAGGAATGATAGTCTAATGTTCCTGGAAGTCAAAGTTATCTTATTTTAAGAAGTCAGGGGATAGATATTTTATATGTCAAGATAGCAATAGCAGTTAGACTTATATACCGCTTCATAGGGCTTTCAGCCCTCTCTAAGCGGTTTACAGAGTCAGCATATTGCCCCCACAGTCTGGGTCCTCATTTCACCCACCTCGGAAGGATGGAAGGCTGAGTCAACCTTGAGCCGGTGAGATTAGAACCGCTGAACTGCAGATAACAGTCAGCTGAAGTGGCCTGCAGTACTGCACCCTAACCACTGCGCCACCTCGGCTTCTTTTCTAAGAAGTTTTCTTATTGTTCCAGGTCATAGATGTTAATTTAAATTTAAGAATATGACAGAATTTGTTCAAGAATTCTTGAACGTCACAGATTTGGGGAAAACAAACAATATAAAATACATATATCCGCCAATTTTTTTTTTAAAAAAACTATCAATAGAAATAACCTGTTCTGCTCTCTTTCTTTGGGCTAGAGAAATCAAAGTTACTGCCAACTCTTGGCAAGACTGCAGCTGGATGGCAAATCGTATTATACCTCATAGTTCAAAGGTTACATTTCTCCTCTCGGCATTCAGAAGATTACAGGTAGTCCTCTACTTGCAACAGTTCACATAGTGACCATTTAAAGTTACAACAGTACTGGAAAAAGTGACTTGCGACCTCTGTTCACGTTTACAATCAATCATTGCAAGCATTCCCAGGGTCACATGATCAAAATCCAGATGTTTGGCAAGTGACCCATTTTTACGATAGTTGCAGTGTTCTGAGGTCATGTGATCCCCTTTGGGGACCTTCTGGCAAGCCAAATAAATGGGGAATCCAGATTTACATAACAACCAAGGGATTCACATAGGAACTGTGGCAAGGAAGTTGTAAAACAGGACAAAACTCACTTAACAAATGTCTCCCATAGCAACAGAAATACAGGACTCCAGGCAGTGGTGGGTTTCAAAAATTGTTTGAACCTACTCTGTGGGTCTGGCCTCCTTTGTGGGAGTGGCTTTGCCACCCATGTGACCAGATGGGAGTGGCTTCCCGCCCATGTGACCGCATATGAAATTATGAATTAGTACTTCGGTTGGTCCAAGTAGCTATTCAGAAACTCTGGCATTGAAGCATGCAAGTCTTAAAGCTGTCAAGTTACAAAATCCTTGCACCCCTAACCCTTTAGAAAAAAAAACTAGGGGTCTTCAAACCTGATAGCTTTAAGACTTGTGGACTTCAACTCCCAGAATTCCTCCTCCAGTCACGTTGGCTCAGGAACTCTGGCATGGAAGCATGCAAGTCTTAAAGCTGTCAAGTTACAAAATCCTTGCACCCCTAACCCTTTAGCAGTGGTGGGTTTCAAAAATTTTTGGAACCTCTTCTGTAGGTGTGGCCTGCTTTCCGGATCCACTGGTGGAACCTCTGCTAACCAGTCCGGTAGATTTGATGAACCGGTTCTACCGAATAGGTGCGAACTGGTAGAAACCCACCTCTGATTCCAGGGTAGTCATAAGTGGAGGACTACCTGTATAAGGTACAAAGGTTAGTATCCCCAGTAATAAATACAAAGGGGTATGGCAGAGGAGCTGCTTTCAAGCCTTTGGAAAATATATCCAATACAACTTCTGTGGTTGTGTTTGAGAGTGAGTGAGTGAGAGAGGAATCCAACTTCTCTGTGTCCGTGTGTCTGTTTGAGAGAGGGGGGAGGGAGGGAGGAAGGAGGAGGAGGAAGAAGAAAAAGAAAAAAGGAAACTTATTTAGCAAAGGAGAAAAACAAATGCTGTCGCTTTAAATCGGAACTGAGCATGCCTGGCTGTGGAATTCTGGGAGTTGAAGTCCACAAGTCTAAAAAAATTGCTGCCTCACCAGCCATAAACCTCACCGCACGTCCCTGGATTTTGCATTCATTTCTTATGTATACATGTGTATGCCTGCTTATACTTTTATGTTTATATGTTATATTCATACTTATACTTGTTTTCTCATACAAACTAAAATAAATAAAACCTCTAAATCCGCCCTGCAAAGAAAGGGGCCTTTAGATAGCCTGTCCACGTCAGGCGCCTCTTGCAACGGCCTGGCCGTGCTTTAAAGCAGGCCTCTCCAACCTTGGCCTGGTGGACTTCAAGTCCCAGAATTCCTGGCTGGGGAATTCCTCGCTGGGGAATTCTGGGAGTTGAAGTCCTCCAGGCTTAAAGTTGCCAAGGTTGGAGAGGCCTGCTTTAAAGGGATCGCGATCGAAGGGACCGATGAAGGCCCCGAGCGGAGGACGAGGAGGAGGAGGAGGAAAGGCCCGCCGGACGCTCCAGCAGCATCCGTGACGTGAGGCCGACCCGCGCGCCTTGGCCTACCTGGCGCTCCGAGGGAAGCCGACGCGTCGCTCATCACCAAAGCTCCGCCGGGAAGGCCCCTTGGCCACCTTGTGGCCTATGAGAGGCTCAAAGCCAAAGCCGGAGAAGGCCTGAGAGGAAACGACGGGGCCCCAACTGCAAGGAGGCCGCTCGGTTTGGGCTCGACGTGCCCCGCGCGCTGCTTCGACCGTTAGTGGGGTTCGTGGGATTTAAACGGCAACGGCTCTTCCTTGTGTAACGGCTCTCTTCTCGCTTCCGGGTTAGAGGAGCAGAGGGGGCCGAATCAGGACTCGCTTCCGCATTTGCTCCCCCTGCAGGCGTGGAGGACCAGCCCGGCTGCATTTGTTAGGGTTGGCGGTCGCTTGTTTTTTTTTTTTTTTTTGGCCTCGGGACGAACGGAGGCTTTAAAGAAGCCGTTTGCGCGTGCGTAGTTAAGGCTCATAGAGTTATAAGGCTCAGAGGGGGCTTTGAATCTTGGGAGTGACGATTCGCCACGGTCACCTCGCAGCGGGACAAGCCTACCGTGGGATAATTCGCTGTAGGACAAGGGATACACTAATAATCAAAGAAATGGTGGAATATAATTATTTATTTAAAGCAGTGGTCTCCAACCTTGGCAACTTTTAAGACCTGTGGACTTCAACTCCCAGAGTTCCTCACCCAGCAAAGCTGGCTTTGCTGGCTGAGGAACTCTGGGAGTTGAAGTCCACAGGTCTTAAAAGTTGCGGAACTCTGGGAGTTGAAGTCCACAGGTCTTAAAAGTTGCCAAGGTTGGAGACCACTGATTTAAAGGATGCAAATAAGAACGACAAAAATTAAAATATTGTTTATTTATTTTTAATAATTAAGTTGCATGGTTAAATTGTCCCGTTGGAGAGTTGGCCCTTGGAAGTTGTCCCGTTCCAAGAGCAGAAGCCTTATTCTTTTTTAAAAAAACATTTATTATTATTATTATTATTATTATTATTATTGTACAATTGTATCACAGCGGCCAGTTGTTTCGCCGGATTTGGCATTGGTTACTAGTCGGGCCCCACCCAGGGGCCTAGGACGTCGTAACGTATTTTCGTAATATGCGTGCCGATCCAAACAGTGCGGCTTTTTGCATTTGACTGATGGTGATTTTGTCAATTTTTAACTGTTTTAAATGTAATTCCAGTGCTTTTGGAATAGCACCCAGTGTGCCAATTATCACTGGAATTACCACTGCTGGTTTGTGCCATAGTCGTTGAATTTCGATTTTTAAGTCCTGGTATCTTGCGATTTTTTCATGTTCCTTCTCGGCGACCCTGCTATCACCTGGTATTGCAATATCTATGATTGTAACCTTGTTTTTCTCAACCAGTGTGATGTCTGGTGTATTATGCGCCAGTATTTTGTCGGTTTGTATACGGAAATCCCACAAGATCTTGACCATCTGATTTTCGGTGACTTTTTCAGGCTGATGTTCCCACCAGTTTGTTGCTGTTTTGATATTATAATTTTTGCACAAATTCCAATGGATCATTTGTGCTACTGAATTGTGCCGCAATTTATAATCAGTCTGCGCGATTTTTTTACAGCAGCTGAGTATGTGATCAACAGTTTCATCAGCTTCTTTGCAAAGTCTGCATTTGGCATCATCAGAGGATTTTTCGATTTTGGCCTTAATGGCATTTGTGCGGATAGCTTGTTCTTGCGCAGCCAGGATTAGTGACTCTGTTTCTTTCTTTAATGTACCTGTTTTTAACCATAACCAAGTTTGTTCCCTGTCCACTTTATCTTTTATTTTTTCCAGAAATTGACCATGCAGTGCTTTGTTCTGCCAACTCTCCATTCTTGATTTTATCACATCTTTTCTGTATTCTTGTTTTGTCTGTTGGGCCTTCAGTAGATTTTTGCTCTTTACTTCGATTAATAGATGTTCTTGACTTTCTTTTAAATAATCAGCCAGTGCATGTTTTTCTTCTTCAACTGTTTGCTTCACTTGTAATAATCCTCTGCCACCTGATTTTCGGGGCAGATATAGTCTATCAGTATCACCACGTGGATGTAAACTGTAGTGCATTGTCATTAGTTTCCTGGTTTTTCGGTCCAAAAGGTCCAAATCAGTTTGTGTCCAGTTAACTATGCCAGCTGTGTATCTTATAACTGGTATTGCCCAGGTATTTATGGCCTTGATTGTATTTCCACCATTCAATTTAGATTTCAAAATTTTCCTAACTCTGTTGGTGTACTCTCGTCTGACAATAGTTTTTACTTCTCCATGCTTGATGTTATCCAACTGCAGAATGCCTAAGTATTTGTAGGCTTCATTTTCTTTGCATTTAATTAGTTGGCCATTGGGCATTTCAATTCCCTCAGATGCAGTGATTTTGCCCCTTTTTATGGATACAGTGGCGCATTTTTCCATGCCAAACTGCATTGAAATATCGGTGCTGAATACTCGGACTGTATTTGTCAATGATTGGATTTCTATTTCTGACTTTCCATAGAGTTTCAAATCATCCATATATAGTAAATGCGAAATTTTTTCAGCTTTTTTGGCTGTTTGGTAGCCTAATTTCATTTTTTTTAAGATTACTGATAGTGGGATCATTGCGATGATGAAGAGAAGAGGTGAAAGTGAATCACCCTGGAAAATTCCTCGCTTGATATTAACCATTCCGTAGCTCTCATTCCCTACTGCCAACTCAGTTCTCCATTGTTTCATTGCCTTTTCAGTAAAGGATGTAATATTTTTGCTAATGCCAGTTGTTTCTAAGCATTTTATGATCCAACTATGTGGCAGTGAGTCAAATGCCTTTTTGTAATCAATCCAGACCATATTCAAGTTCGTTTTTTCTGTTCTTACAATTTTCTAATATCATTTTATCAATTAGAAGCTGATCTTTTGTGCCCCTGCTCCTTCTTTTGTTGCCTTTTTGCTCTACTGGCAAGATGTTGTTTGTTTCCAAATAATCCATCATGTTATCTGCAATAATGCCTGTGAGTAATTTGAAGGTTGTTGGCAAGCATGTTATTGGTCTATAGTTTTCTGGTGTTGTTCCTTTAGTTGGATCTTTCTGAATCAAGTATGTTTTTCCAGTTGTCAACCATTCATCAATTTGGCCCTTTTGTAAAATTTCATTCAGTTGCCTGGCCAATATTGCATGTAAACTGGTCAGATATTTGAGCCAGAAACCATGTAATTGGTCACTTCCAGGTGATGTCCAATTCTTTACCTTTTTAACTCGATTTTTGACCATCTCAGTTGTTATTTCTAATACTTGCATTTGTTTGTTGCCAATGCTTTTCTCAAAGTCATGTATCCACTTTGCTTCCTTGTTGTAGTCCTTTGCATTTTCCCACAATTCTTTCCAGAATTCAACTGTGGCCTGTTTTTCTGGTTTTTCACTTTTGGTGTCACCATTTACATTAAGACTTTGATAAAAACGCCGTTGATCTGATCGAAATTGCTGATTTTGTTTATATTGGATGATTCGTGCCTCATATCTTTCAATTTTTCTAGCTGTTGCTGTTATCTGCTGTTTTACAATCTCTACAGCTTCATTGATGTTTCTTGTATCCAATCTATATCTCCTGATTAGCCGATCTATGATTTTGTTGTTTTTAAGCCGTTGCTCATGCATGTTCTTTAAGTTACTAGCATCTGCCCTTAATTTTTTTATTTTTTGTTCTAAACGGATTTTCCACTTTGGCTTTGATGCTTTTTCTGTTGTATGACTAGGTACTTTAATTTTAATGCCTAGTTCATTAGTGACTATTACAGCTGCGCTGTACATTAACTGGTTTGTTTCCAAGATGGATCCCGGTTCAATTGTTGAAAACACTGCATTAACCATTTTCATGATAGGGGCCAAAATTTTCTTAGGCACAGTTTTTAGTGTTGGTAAACGTTGCCTTTCCTCATTAAGCAGAAAATGCTCCATGATCTTATCCTTCAATTCTTTTTGTTTTTGAGTTAGTTCATCAGTTGGTTCAGTGATAACTGGTTCTAGTGGTGGTGGTGTTATTTCCTCCCCAAGAGCTTCTTCTGGGAGTTCTACTATAATGTCTTTAGTTGTGTCTTGAATATCAGTTATTTCCGCTTGTGATATTGTTTTTTGGGTTTTGCAATTTGCCTGAATTTCCTCATGTTCAACTTCACTAAACACTTTATTCCGTATAATAAATCGCCTTTGATCTGCTAGTCGTTGTTCACTAACATTTGAATCTGGATATTGTTGTTTCCATAATTCATACATTCGCTTTAAATAGCCTCTTTTTTCTGGCTCTGAGTTGTAGTAACAGGCCATTATGGCACGGTTTTCATCTGCACTATATTTTTGTCGTTTTGTTGGCTGGTCCACTTGTAGCCCACTTGTCGACGGATGTCCAGGGACCCCAACATCCGCCGCGGCCCTTGTTAACCCGCGCGACGACCGATGCGGTATGGAATTCTTATTTGTTTTTTTCACCATATTGTATGGGTTGGCGGGGGGTTTTTTACGGGACCAGATGCCAACCTGATCCCAACCTTCCTCCTTTCTCATCCGGGCTTGGGACCGGCAATAGCGGAGTTATTATTATTATTATTATTATTATTATTATTATTATTATTATTTATAAAATTTATATGCCGCCCAATCCCGAAGGACTATTTTTATTTTTACTAAACAAACAACACACACAAAAATCATCATCTTACATTACATCTTGTAGAAAGTGTGTCAATTGGTTACAATTAGCTTTGGTCATTACTTAAATTCATATTGAATATCAAAGTTCTTGATGAGTCTTACTTTCAACATATCATAGTTCTCATTTAACTGAAATTGTTTTAATGTCCTTTTGCCTAGAATAATCCATAGTTAAAAAACACAACCCCCTAATGGCATTTCATTAATTATTACAGAGTCAACCAATAGCCTTAAACCTTTATAACATATTCTCAACAAAAATTAGTTGACAAAATATCTAAGCCCTTTTCTCCCCTCAAACTACTGTTTACAATTTGTGTCCATGTTCCTTTTGTTATGACGGTACATGTATGTATCATTAACTGTATCCCTTATCCTTATCATTCCATTGTTACAATTAATATTGGTTAACAAAAATCCTATACTGTTATATCTATTTTCTTCTCATCAAACCAACATATATGTATACCTTATTGTCCTTATCAATTATTTTTTTAACATAACCATCTATAAGTTACTAAATTACTACTTACTGATTATAAAACTTAGCTACTTTTTTTGTTATCTACTTTCATATATCCAATAACATTATACCTTTATAACATATTCAAAATAAGAATTATTTAAATTTCTAAACCTTCCCCCCCCCAAAAAAAAAATCATTGTTTGCAATTTCTATCCAAGGCAGAAGCCTTATTCTGACTTTCTCCCTGTCCCAAAGAAAATTACCCCATAGTCCTTCCAACAACCTGCTGCAGGCCCTGCATTCCCCCCCCCCCGGCCCCCAAAACCAGGCTCACTTCTCAACATCTGCCCTTCATTTTTCCTCTTGGTATCCTCCTGCCAAGCTCCATGGCTGGCAGAATTGGAACCAGTGCAGTTCTTGAGGCTGCCCTAGCTCCTTTCTGCCCCTGAACTGCAAAATAGAGGAACAAGAAGGAGAGGGGAAGAAGTGAGTTTTCTCCCCCACCACCAAGGCAACACCCCCAATTCCTCCTCTGAACAGTGCCCCTCTCTGCGTATTTCCCTCGTGGCTTGGGGGGAATTTGGAAGAAAATCAACAAATAGATCGGAGGTTAAGCGCTCCGAGAGAGTGAAAGAGACACAGAAAAGTGTTAGGGGTATTTCTGTTGGGAGACAGAATGTAGTGCAGCGGAATGTACAGCTAGAGAGAAAGAATGTTGCTAGTAGAAACACACGAATAGAGTTTCAGACATTGCTAGTAAAAAACAAGTAGCTTTACTACTGATAATTGCTTCACAAGCAGTGATAGGTTCACAGACAAAAGGGCGAACGAAAAAAACCGCGCCCGACTAAACCGCGTCGCTGACATCATCAACAGGGCGACAACAGCGCGGAGACAGAAGCACGCTGTAAACCCTAAACTTAAACTTAACCCCTAACCCTAAACTTAACCCTAAACCTAATCCTAAACCTAACCCTAAACCTAACCCTGAACCTAACCCTAACCCTAACCCTAACCCTTAACCTAACCCTTAACCTAACCCAAACCCTTAACCTAACCCTAACCCTTAACCTAACCCTAAAACTAACCCTAAACCTAACCCTAACCCTTACCTTAAGTTGAATCGGCTTGCTTTCAAAGCGCTATTTAAAGCGCCCTTCTTTCTCCGCCGCTGGCTGTTGTCGCCGTGTTAATGATGTCAGCGACGCGGTTTAGTCGGGCGCGGTTTTGTCGTTCGCCCTTTTGACGGGTCACGCAGAGATAGTAGATATTAGTCCAAACACAATTCAAAGAACAAACAATTGCTTACAGTCGCAGTTCACATTCCAGTCATCAAGTCACCAAGCATAGGACAGGCAGAAAGAGTGAGCTCTCTTGACTCCTTAAAGTTAATTACACCTGATAAGTACATCCACTCATTTAAAGCAACAACGACCATTTGTTGTTCTATAAAGATATATATTGCCTACCCAACACTAGGAGTATACTCCCAACAAAAAGGATCACAGATTGACATTGTTCCCTTGTTTTTAAGATCAAAGAGTGACTGAAGATAATGATGATGATGAGAACCCCCCCCCCCTTTCCATGCAGTTATTTTAAGGCTTTTCAACAGATGCTAATATACAGGCTCACCTGTGCTCTGAATTACATTTTTCTTAGAAACTGAAAAGTGTTGCGCACTTCAGTCAAATCAAATTTGAATGGTGAGAAAATTGTGATTGCAATTTCGTTGACCAGCATCTTACTCAAAAAGAAAATTTCTGGTTTGCTCCCTGGGCAACACTAATAAAATGAAACGTGACATTTATGGCTGGCTGGAAACTTCTTACAAACTTTTCGTATAAAACGGAAATGAAGTTATGATTTATAGTTTCAGTGATTAGACAGAATAGATTATAGAAACAAGGATTGTTTTGTAAATATAGTGCAAGAGATAAATTTGTAATTGTACTCATAGCTGGTGTAGAGATCAGAAGGCACCTTTTCATCTCCATGTTTTTTTCACCTTATTTTCTCTTTCTTGCATCTTTAACTTTCCCTTTGATTATTTTCTTCCAGGGTTGGGTTTCAACCGGTTCGCGGCGGTCCCTGCGATCCGGTTGGTCGCCGAACCCGGAAGTAAGTAACTTCCGGGAACGGCGAAGCCCCGCACCCGCACCCGCGCGCCCCCGCTCCTTACCCGGTTTTGCCGAATTCTGCGCTTCCACGCATGCGCAGGACGCATACAGCGCCTGTGCGATCCTCCAGGAGCAGCTGGAGCATCGCACAGACGCTAGTATGCATGTGTGTGCCGCGCGCGTGCACGCGCGCACCGCACGCATGCGCAAGGATGCCGCCAGCCTCGTTCCAACCGAACCGGTTGGAACGGGGCGAGAAACCCACCCCTGTTTTCTCCATTTCTTTTTCTTGCTTTACATTAGTGTTATTTTTGTCTTTTTTTTTAAAAAAAAGGGAAAGGGAAAAAAGAGAATGAAAGAAAGATGTGGAGCGTTAATTCGAAAGAAAATCTGGCTGTAGCCTAACAAGGAGGAGCTAAGTTCAATTTAAAGATGTTATCAATTTTCTACTCTTTTTTCCAATATATTTTAGACTGTTTTTGTTAAAGATTTATACCGTGTATGGGTTCTGGGAAGTCGGGGGAGGGAAGGCTGGGGGGGGTGTTGGGGGGGAAATGTATATTAGGCTTGACGAGGGGTGTTAGATTTTAAAGTAATATGATTGCACATGTATACTGTCTTCTCTTATTTTTTCTTTAAAATTAAGATATGTTGAGTATATTGGATATGGAAGCATAAATACCATCAACATAGAATGGAGTTTGCTCAGAAGCTGAAATACACCAATGAGAGGAAGAGTGGGAAACAGAAGAGAGAAGAAAGATGGGAAGAGAGGGATAGGAGAGAGGGTAAGGGGGGAAGATGAGGAGGATAAGGAGGAGTGGAATGAAGAGAGAGGAGAAGGAGAAAGGAAGGGGAAGTAGAGTAGAAAAGGATGATGGGGGGAAAAAAGGAGGTAGGAGAGAGGCAGAAGAAAGAGGTGTATGGAGAGCTAATAATGGGTTTTTATCTTTCTGGGCGTTGATGGAAAGAGGAATTGATGTAATTACCACTTAATACAATAGGATACTGGCTATGTAATAGTATACATGTGATTTATATGTTATGAAAATGGAAAATAAAAAAGTATATTAAAAAAAGAAAATCTGGCTATACAACCCTCATCTATCAAGTATCCAAAACTGGCAGTGCACTTGATGGTCAGCTGCATTTCCATAAATATTCTTGCTGGCCTATTAACCATAGAAGATTCCTGTTCTTAATGTCAGTAACCAGCCAAATGGGTGACATTGACATTTAGGCTGATATCAACAGTGCAAATGTTGTATTTTGCTGCCCTTCGTTTCTCCTCCTCCTTCACAAGTTAAAATCTTATTGTCCAGCATTTTGTGTCACATTTTGGCCAGATGGGAACGCTGGAAGATGTAGGACAGAGCTAGTAATTTTAATGCCACAGATATTAATTTCTGCTTCATATTCTGATATTGCGAGTGCTGGCATCTTTTGTTATGATTTGTTTTAGATATGTTGCATTTCTATAACCACGTATGCTGACGTAGAATTTCTTTGGGCTTATACTACTAGTGCTACAGTATACGACCAGAAATGGAAACCATCCATCCCAACAACTATGTGGCAAGACATTATAGAATAGCCAATAATTAATCGTAAACCAGTATATTATTTGGAAGGTATTACAGAATCTTCAATGTACGGTCAAAATTGAGCCCAACTGTTGCTAAGTGAAACAGTTGTTAAGTGAATTTTGCCCAATTTTTCCACCTTTCTTGCCCCAGTTGTAAAGGGAATCACTGCAGTTAAATTAGCAACAAGGTTAAATGACTCTGATTTCCCCATTGACTATGCTTGTCAGAAGACCGCAGAAGCTGATCACATGACCCTAAGGCACTGTAACCGTCATAAATATGAATCTGTTGTCAAGCATTTGATCACATGACCATAGGGATGCTGCTGTAGTGATGTGAAAAATGTGTATAAGTCACTTTTTCAGTGTCATCATAACTTCTAACAGTCACTAGATGAATTGTTGTAAGCGGAGCACTCCCTCTATAGGGTAATTGTGCTTTTGCGTGGCTATTGGGCAGGGGTGGGTTTCAACCGGTTCGCGGCGGTCCCTGCGAACCGGTTGGTCAGCGAACCCGGAAGTAAGTAACTTCCGGGAACGGCGAAGGGCGCGCCCGCCTGCCCACGGTCCTTACCCGGTTTTGACGAGTTCTGCGCTTCCACGCATGCGCAGAACGCATGCAGCGCCTGCGCGATCCTCCAGGAGCAGCTAGAGCGTCGCGCAGACGCTAGTACGCATGCGTGCACCGCGCGCGTGCACGAGGACGCCGCCGGCCCCGTTCCAACCGAACCGGTTGGAACGGGGCGAGAAACCCACCCCTGCTATTGGCATAAAATAATTCAGGATGGATAAGCTGTTAAATAGGCCAGAAGTCAAGAAAGGACATCCAAGCAGAATACTGCAAGTGTCGTTTGAAAACCGCCATTTCCCACTTGTTGAAGATAAACCCAAACCTATATTTGTTTCTTAAAAACATTTTAACATTCAGCCTGTTTTAACATTCTGTTGATTCACATACACTGGTTTCAATGTGATTTAAACCACCAAGAAAGTAGGTTGAGGATTTTAACCTGTTTACCCAGAATATTTCACTTGAAGATTATTTCCATAAAAAATGTGCTTTGCAATTTACCGTTTGTTGTTGATCAATTTGGTTGTGAAATCTAAGATACCATTCTTAATTACAATCCGAATACCATTGGATATACTACAGAAAGAGTTAAACAAGCTTCAGGCTTTGGAAGAAACTGTGAAGGTGCTACTCTGAAGATGATGTTCAAATGTCTTTATAATGATGCAATGCTCATAAGTAGATGCATATTCAGAGTGCTCTTAGCAATAGCAGTTAGACTTATATACCGCTTCATAGGGCTTTCAGCCCTCTCTAAGCGGTTTACAGAGTCAGCATATCGCCCCCACAGTCTGGGTCCTCATTTCACCCACCTCGGAAGGATGGAAGGCTGAGTCAACCTTGAGCCGGTGAGATTAGAACCGCTGAACTGCAGATAACAGTCAGCTGAAGTGGCCTGCAGTACTGCACCCTAACCACTGCGCCACCTCGGCTCGGCTTCCTACTAAGTCAAGCATATTGCAAGTAAGAATTTTTAAAAAGCGGGTGGAAGGAGTACATTTTGTGATGCAAACTCCTTGTCCGAGAAGTCTCTATTTTTTTTAAGGTAAAGAGAAATATTACCCAAAGCTTGCATACTAATATAGTTCTATACTGTAAATACAATTTGCTTACATTTGCCATATTTATGGAGTTAACATCATTAACCTTTTAAAAGGTTTGGAAGCCATCATCTCTCTACATTTTCTAAAGTGTTATCCATTAACCTTTCTTGAATTGGCTATATGGTGTGGTTTCCATTAATTCCCAAGAGTGAAGCTAATGTGATTGTGTGTTATTCGTTACCCCTGCAATGACAGATATGAAAAACTTAAGGACTTTATATTGAACTGTTGGGTGCAACCTGAAACAATTTTTAAGTCTTCTCTTCAATAATAAACAATAATTCAGTATATGTGCATGATGGAAAGATTACTAAATCGTAAATTAGTGGATTTGCTGACCATAAGCAGAGCCAGCGGGGGAAAAAAGAGACACAAATCACACTGATTGATGGAAGGCTCAAATTTGTCAAATATATCAAAAGGCAAGTCACTTTTTAATTCATTTCTATTTATTAAATTGATTTTGGGGCTTCGTAGGTAGAATATTTTATTTTGCAATGACAACAACAATAACAAACTAAGGGGAAAAAAATTAAGCATACTCAGCTCTTTGGGTGTGTCACAAATAGATTTTTAGCCTGTATGATTAAAAATAAACACAAAGACATAAAGGTACCAATTCATTATAATTTTTGCAATATAAATTTCCGAACAACAAAGAAATGAGTGCAATTATATAAATGTTTTAGGTTGCCCAGAAAGATATGTCAAATATTTGATTATACCTGTTTACCTGAAAACCAGAAAGAGAATTGCTTACAAGAATTCTTAAAGTAGCCCCTTCAGTTGTTTTCAAGGATGGAACTTCTAAAAGAGTACCTCTGTATCTGACATTTGAAAATCCCTGAAATATTTATTTAAAGAAAATAATAAAGTGCACACAGTTACAGTTCACAACATAATGGGTAGTACTGAGAAGATTCTCTTAGTAGTTTAACTTACAACAGCCATGTGCCTGCTCTTTAGAATTACAATCTGCAGCATGTTTCCTTAGACATAAATCCCACTTATTCCTATATCCATTTAATGGTAAGATCCATTAACTTCATTACAAAAGAAAACACAATTTAATGAGTTTACGTTCTACACAATGGTAGAGCCTTCTAATTTGTATTTCAAATGGTGAAACTGCCCAGCAGTATCAAAGCTAGAATTATGCAAACATCTAATACATTTGATTGGCAAGAACTGTCAGAACTTGGTATTGTCAGAACCAAGCTACAGGAACACTGATTTTGCTGAAACCAGGTGCTTCACTTAAGAAAGTCTTAAGAGGATTTTACTTTTAGGACTTTGCAAAGAATTTGAAAAGGACGCTGCAAAACACATCGATTTGAACAAACCATCCCCAAAACTTTTGAGGCAACTATACACGAAAGGCTTCACACAACTGCATGGAAGGTTTTCCAAGGTTGCCTGAATGTCCATTGGGATTGTCAGTAGAACAAAGTAGCTATGGATGCACGCAGAGATGACATAGAAACGCCAAATGTATTGAAACTTCTGGGGGATGTGGCTACCTTAAGAGGATTGCTTCCTATCGCACCCCATCTAAGTCTGTATTGCACCGTATTTACTTTGGAGTAACAGTTATGTGATGACACCCTTCTTTTGCCGAGTCTAAAACCACTTTCTCCTATGTTACTCTAGGTTGAAAAAAAGTGAAAGGAACATTTTAATAATAAAAAGCAGAACAGATGTTATACAACCAGTTACAAGTCCTCGACTTACAACCATCCATTGGACGACCGTTTGAAGTGAGCACTGAAAAAAGTGACTCATGACCCGTTTTCATATGGTCATGTGATCAAAATTTTGGGCGCTTGGCAACTGGCATGTATCTCTTACAGTTGCACTGCCCCATGGTCATGTGATCACCATTTGTAACCTTCCCAGTGGTTTTCTGACTAGCAATGGGGGAAGCCAGATTAGCTTCATCACCACGATTCACTTATAGTAATAGCAGTTAGACTTATATACCGCTTCATAGGGCTTTCAGCCCTCTCTAAGCGGTTTACAGAGTCAGCATATCGCCCCCACAGTCTGGGTCCTCATTTCACCCACCTCGGAAGGATGGAAGGCTGAGTCAACCTTGAGCCGGTGAGATTTGAACCGCTGAACTGCAGATAACAGTCAGCTGAAGTGGCCTGCAGTACTGCACCCTAACCACTGCGCCACCTCGGCTCTATTAACAGCAGGAGAGATTCGCTTAACAACTGTGGCAAAAAAGGTTGAAAATGGGGCACAACTCAACAACTGCCTTGCTTATCAATGAAAATTTTGGGCTCCGTTTGAGGACTACCTGTACAGTTAAGTTCTTGCTTAAGAACCAGAATTAAGACTGGCAACTCTTATCATTGAGCAACATGGTCATTAAACAGGGTAGTCCTTAAGCAAGGACTACCTGTAGTACTTTAGATGCCTAGGTTTTGTTTTCACTCTGGGGATCTCAACCCAGTATTTCTCTACGCTTCCACATTTGAAGCACGGTAACATTTGGTAAAGATGTACAGAAATCAGTGAACAATCTGCTTTAGAGTTAGAAATGGCCCTGGGTTAGTGTAGCTTTGAGTATATGGACTTTACTCAATATTTACAGAAGGTAGGATGAGAGAGGAGGCTTGGAATTGAAGTAACGATGTTTTTCTCAGATCTGCATGCTGCAAAGCCACGTTTACTTTGCAAGTTACCTAATAAACCTAGTGGGAAGAAAATAAATTTCTCTTTAAACTGCACCTTTACTTCCTAAGGTCACTCCATTACTATATATATTGATTAGAATGTCAGTAAAATCTCTACAAGTTGGAGATTAAATCAAAGCAGTTAATATGGTCCCTCAATCTGCTGGCTTCTTTTAACATTCCAGTCAAAGCATGTTAAAGCTATTTTTTAAAAAAGTTTAGTTCACCTTGATAAGGCACTCCTGTTACCCTCAATTTTAGGTTCCACCACAAAACCGCGGTAGACAATTGCGCGCTCGACAAAAGCGCGTACGTGACGTCATCACAGCGCGATGAAAACATCGTGCTGTGAGCGGTAAATTTAAAATTAAAGCAAAAACCTTACCCTAACCCCCCAAACCTAACCCTAAACCTAACTCTAACCCTTAACCTCACCCAAAACCTAACCCTTAACCTAACGCTAAACCCAACGGTAACCCTTAACCTAATGCTAAACCTAACCCTAACGCTTAACGTAACCCTAAACCTAACCCTAACCCTTAACCTAACCCTAGCCCTAACCCTTACCTTTATGTGAATCGGCTTGCTTTAATTTAATTTTAATTTTATTTATTTTTTAATTTTTTTCGTCGCGCTGCTGATGTCAGGTACGCGCTTTCGTTGAGCGCGGTTTTGTCGAGCGCGGTTTTGACGGGTCACGCAATTTTAAAGGTAAAACATAATGCTTAATAGAAGATTCACCAAGTTTCTTCTCAAAGTAGACCACAGGATGTTCAATGTGCTAAAATTAGCAGCATTTTATATGCCAGGAATATTTTATTTCTTACATAACACTAGTCTTCCAGAAATAAATCAATCAGATCTGTATGATTTTATATTTTAAATATATAAGGTTAAACCACTTTAAACTAATGGAACTGAAAATTAAAAAAAAAATTGCCAACTTAATTTCAGATTTGAATTTTTTTTCCTAATCAGTTCCTACTCAACCTAAATTCAATTCCACACAGCAGATACATATGCTACAAGTAGTTGTACAAAGTGTGTTACAGTATATAGGATATGGATATTTTGCCCAACTCCAAGGCCTCTTAAGAATACAGTTTGAAAAGACATTTGCTTCTCTAGCTAACCCATATGAATACCTGAGATTCAGACAGGTAATATAAAAAAAATTACTATTCAATTAGAGAATGTGTGACTTGGTGTGTTAAAGATGATGGCAGCAAAAGTGTTCGAAGCCTTGTTAAGTTAGGGTACAATGGCTTTTTGAATTTTGCAGATATTTTCTCTCCCTGAAATATTGATGCCAAAATGCTTGGGGGTGGGGGTGGGGGTAACAGGCTGAAAGTGACAAAGATTTGGAGATAGCCAAAACTGAGCTACATTTGTATAAGAAGCCTCTTAAATTGCTGTGAATGAAAATATCGTGATTTCATTTCTATGGCATCAACTATCAGAAAACAAAGCTAACCAGCATCAACTGATCTAAGAACACGTTAGTTCACTCTGCATGAAGAATGTTACAGCACATCTAGAATTAATAGGTAAAGCTTAACAGCTCGTCAATTCCTCTCCCTTGCGTTTCACATTGTCTTGTTTTTATATCAATATACTATATTAAGCAGCTTCCCTTTCCGCGTTAATGCCCACCGAGCAGATTTGAGAGGAAGCCCGAAGACTTCTTTTTTTCCTGTGGCTCTGCCTTTGGGCTTTTGGTAGGCATTGGTAGTTCACTCTCCATGTGTTCGAGCTCCGACTGATCGAGCAGTTCAAAATCATCTCCTTCTTCTGCCTCTGCCTCTTCGCTTGGGATTTCCGGCACAGATTGCAACTGTTCCCTGACGGCTGCTGATACCACCGATGTCACGACATCGCCGGCAATTGCTGTCACCAAGCTGAAGGCCTGGTCATTGACCAAAGACAAGGGAAGGCCTGCTGCAGAGAGCCCTTCCTTATCCTGCTTGTAATACTGGTCCAATGAGCTTGGTGGGTGAGCTTTTTTTCTTTTATGCCGCACTGGTAAACCAATGCTCGAATCATCATCGTTTGTCTCGGTACCGTTTTCCACAGATGGGAATTCTGCCAGATCCTTTGCGAAAGCTTCCTCGTGATCGCTTGGCCGATCGAAATCCACTGAAAGGCGAACAAGACATATTGTTATAAATAAATCCACACAATTGCACCTTTAACATGCCTTTCCCCGTGGAGATTCGAACCCTCACCACCCTCCAGACCTTCCGCAAAGCCCTTAAAACCTGGCTATTCCGACAGGCCTGGGGCTAAAAAGCTTCTACCCCCCTTCTCGAATGGTATGACTGTGGTGTGTTTCAAATTATGTATTGTTGCGCGTTGTTTTAATTTTTTGTCTGTATCCCCCTCCCTTAGTTGAGTTGTGAGCTGCCCTGAGTCCCCTTCGGGGGAAAAGGGCGGCATATAAATAAAATAAACATTCAACATTCAACAACATTCATTCTTTCATTCTGAGGTCTCATACTCGTATACAAAAGTTTCAAAAGTTTAATAGCATTTGTATGCCGCCCAATCCCGTAGGACTCCGGGCGGCTAACAATACAAATAAATAAAAAAGAATAGAAAAAAGAAGAGATAGATTTAGAAACACACCATGCACTCCATTCCAAGTGGGGCTGGAACATATTTTGGGGTCAACAGCCCCAGACCTGCCGGAACAGCCAGGTTTTAGTGGCCTTACGGAAGGCCACGAGAGTGGGAAGGGTCCGGATCTCTGCGGGGAGATCATTCCACAAGGCCGGAGCGGCTACAGAGAAAGACCTCCCCCGAGTAGTCGCCAACCGGCATTGCCCGGTCGACGGTACCCAAAGGAGGCCCAATCTGTGAGATCTTATAGGTCGTTGGGAGGTATGTGGCAGGAGGCGGTCCCGTAGGCTTGATCCACCAGGCCATAGAAATCCTAATGTACATTCTGGGTGATTGTCAAGTAGAAATGTTAATATCTCTTAGATTGTCTTAGATGTCGAATGTTTATTTTCTTAGCATGTAAATTAACTAATTTGGGATTGACGGAAAAGTCCTATAAATCTTATTAATAAATCATTGTTTAAAGACGGTTATAAAGTTATAATATTGTGTGGGCCTGGAGAGGAGAGGTGAGATAATCAGTAAATAACCTTTAGTTAACTACAATAATAACAATGAAATGTTAATGGACAATATTTAGGTTCCCCGACAAAAGCGCGCCCGATGAAACCGCGGCGACAAAAACGTGAGTTCTAAATCGCGCTGCCGAATGAGCACAGAAGCCCGCCGACAATAGCGCGCCGACAGAAGCGTGCTCTAAACCTAACCCTAAACCTAACCCTGAACCTAACCCTAAACCTAATCCTAAACCTAACCCTGAACCTAACCCTTACCTTAACTTAAATCACGCTTCTGTTGGCACCCTGTTGTCGCATTGATGACATCGCGGTTTTTGCACTGGGGTTTCGTTGGCGCGTTTTTGTCGTGCGTGCATTTGTCGGGTCACACTATATTTAATGATACATACAGGTGTGTTACGGGGGGGTGGGAATGCTTAGATATCTTACTTAACCGAATTAATTTTAGAACATGTCATAAAGGTGCAATGCAGAGGTGGGTTCCTACCAGTTCGCACCAGTTCGGTAGAGCCGGTTCGTCAAATCTACCGAACCGGTTAGAAGAGGTTCCACCAGTGGACCCAGAAAGCAGGCCACACCTACAGAAGAGGTTGCAAAAATTTTTGAAACCCACCACTGGTGCAATGGTATTGGAGATGTATTGAAATTGCAAATAAACGCCAGTAGGTGGTTGTGTCTTCTAATATAAATGATTCTAGATAAAAACATGTTTAAACAATGGTAACCAAATGAGAATTATGGTACAGGGATAGTAAAATACACAATTTTTCTTTCTTGACTTAAAATGTACAACATGATTTGAATGAAGTAATATGCAAGGACTGTGGAAGAAACGCACGGAATATATTTGTAACCAATCGATACGCTTTCAACAAGATGTAACGAAAGATGATTTTTTTCTTATTTTTTTTAAACTAAAACAATAAAAAATTTTCTCAAAAAAGAAAAAAAGGCTTGATCCAAAGTGAATCAAATTGTCAATTAAGTGGATAGGACATCTATCTGTCCAAACACAGGCTGCAGTATATAAATATATATTTCAACCAACATTCTCATTTAGAATACTGTAACATACTCTACAGGGGGATGTCCTTGAAAAGCATTCAAAAGCTTCAGCTAGTACAGAAGATAGCTGCATGGTTTGTAAATGGTGCGGGCTTTTAAGCACACATTGCTCTATGGGCTGCGATGTGTTTCTGGGTGCCATTCAAGGTGCTGATAGTCATCTTTAAAGTCCCTCATGGCATAGGACTGAGTTGAGGTTGTTTCCACCCATCTAATCCCATCTTGCAGGATGGGCATGCTTGGCCAAGGAATGCTGGCTGGCGGTGATAAGGAGACATGCCTTCTGGAATATTCTCCTTCTGGAGATTAGGAGGCCTTGAAATTTTTGGCCTTTGGGAAAACCTCGCAGACCTGGCTTATGTACCTGGGCCTCGGTTTCCAGGTGAGTGAAGAGTTCCATTTGCTGGTTATGTTGACATTGATGGATTATAATATTTGTTTGTTGGTAAAGGTATTTAATTTCTTGTTTCTATTCTGCTTAACAGTTTTTTATGATTGTTCGCCACCCACTCGTTGGTTTGAGATGAGTGGTTATATACAAATATAATGGATATATAACTATTCAGATTTGCTAGTCTTTGTGCTAGTCTACATTCTCAGTAGGCTTATGTGTGTGTATTTCTATTATTGTTTAGTCTAAATGAGTTTGCATGAATACCTTTTTCAAATTTAGACGTTAACATCTAGATTACAAGGAATGAATGTTAAGCATGTATTAGAGAATCATGGTAGAATTCTTTTACTTTAGATCAGGGCTGTCAAACTCCCAGCCTGCACAGCACGCATTGTCCACGCCCACGCCCGGTTTAGCGAAGGGAAAAAGAGTCCTGATACGTTATGTGACGCTGCCTTAACAACATGAGTTTGACACCCCTGCCTTAGATAGCTAAAAATAATCTGCAATTAACAACTTGGTAAAATCCGGAAGAATTCAACATAGTAGGACATACCATCAGATGTGTCTGTCTGTGGAGTGTTTCCCTCAGATAAATTAAAAGTTCCATTGTCAGTCCAAGATATCTCCGAGATATCAGTGTCCGATACAGACAGCTCCTTGGCTGCAGTGGCTGAGCTAACCTGTAAATTGGAAAAACCAAACTATCAAATATACCGTAGACTAAATGTTGCTTTAGTACGCATCACTTTCAACATCATAAGCATGATCCTGTCATTACCGTGTTTCCCCGAAAATACGACCTGTCCCGAAACTAACGCCTTACCACATTTTTTGCGTGGGCAAAAATATAAGCCCACCCCCGAAAATAACCCCCCTGGACAACCCCTCGCCTTCAACCAGGCAGAGCACCGCTCACCGACCTAGCGGTATCCTGAAGGTGCCAAGCCGTGGGAGCCGGGAGGGAGGGAAGGCGCGCACGTTGTTTGACACCTTCAGGATACTGCTAGGTTGGGGAGTGGTGTTCTTCCTGATCAGGGGGGAGTTGCCGGGTGGCTGCTCCCTTGCGAGCGGATTCCCGAAGAGCTGGGCACAGCCTCAGGGGCGAAGCAGCTATGAGGTAACCATGCTCATGAGCAGCTGCCTGGCAAATCCCCTCTCCAGCTGGGCAGAGCGCCATTCACTGCCTGCCCCCCAGTTCCCGCGGCTTGGCACATTTGGGTCTCTATGGTGGGCTGGCTGCTGGAAGACTCTCTGTCCAGATGACTCTCTATCCGGAAGACTCTCTTGTCTGGCAGCCGGCCCACCATAGAGAGCACTCCTAGAGCGGCTGATGCTGGAAGACTTGGCCCTGAGTTTTGGAGTTTGGAAGTTATGCTCAGAGTGTGGCGGCGGCGGCGCACTGGGAGAGCTGCGCAAGGGCTTGGTGAGGCTGGGGGCAGAACAGGCGCTCACGCAATCCCCCTCTCCAGCCAGGCAGAACTCCATGCACTGACCTAGGGGGTATCCCGAATGTGCCAAGCTGCGGGATCTGGGGGGCGGGCAGAGCACCATGTGGCTTGGCGCCTTAGTGATACCCCCTAGGTCAGTGAATGGTGCTCTGCCTGGCTGGAGAGGGGATTTGCCGGGCGGCTGCTCGTGAGCATGGTTACCTCATGGCTGCTTTGCCCCTGAGGCTGTGCCCGGCTCTTCGGGAGTCTGCTCGCAAGGGAGCAGCCGCCCAGCAACCCCCCAAAATAAGCCCTCCCTGTAATAAGCCCAAGGCCATATTTCGTGGGGCAAAAGAAAATAAGACCCTGTCGTATTTTCGGGGAAAAACAGTATAAAGCGAGAACAGTTGCTTCTTTATTCAGGTGATGGAGATATACCAACAAATATTTAAATGTTGATATGTTTAAGTCTACTTTTTTTTAAAAAAAAAAATGACAAGCTTCTTGGATCAAGATATTTAGACAAAAATGTAAGTTTTATTTTGCAATGCTGTGTATATTTGCGTAGAAAGAAATCACATTGAGTGCACCGTTCAGTAGGCAAAGGTTAGCTTATTCCACCTCGTTTTTTTTATAAAGGGAGGGAGCAGAAATACGCTCTGTGAAAGCAAATAAAAGTTCATGTGCTTCACTGTCATAAAAAAAAAAACTTTAAAAACATGATATAAGAACCAACCAACCTTAGGACATAAAGCTGATAAATCCAGTTCACTGTCATCCTCACTTGGTTTCGTTTTGATCATTTCTGGAAAAGAAGACTCTATCAGTTTAGGATTTCTGCTTATTATGCTAGTCAAGTATTTCTATTTTCATTTATTTGCAATACTGATAAAAAGGCATGCATTACAACTGAGTGATGCCCTTTAGCCACAATTTGCATTTAAAACCAGCTGATTAGGTACATCGGTCTACTTATTTATATAGCATTTTACCTTACTCAGGATATAGTCATTTAAAAGACATACATGGAGCGATCATTAATTGCTACAAGAAATAAAATACAATTAGGTTTTGAAGCTTATAGCAATAGCAATAGCAGTTAGACTTCTATACCGCTTCATAGGGCTTTCAGCCCTCTCTAAGCAGTTTACAGAGTCAGCATATCGTCCCCACAGTCTGGATCCTCATTTCACCCACCTCGGAAGGATGGAAGGCTGAGTCAACCCTGAGCCGGTGAGATTAGAACCGCCGAACTGCAGATAGCAGTCAGCTGAAGTGGCCTGCAGTACTGCACCCTAACCACTGCGCCACCTCGGCTCTTTATTTTTATTTTTCATAAAGATGGTAAGAATATTTTTGTACCTGCGTATTTCAGTGGATAAAGTGCCATTTTTTAAAAATATACATCAAGGAAGCTGAAATTGCTAGTTGCTCACCTGCTCTCTCTTTTAACTTTTGGTTGATAAAGTCTTGTATTCCAAAGTTCAGTTTCAGAAGATATGACTTAATGTGGCTATATACCTTTTGCCCAAATTCATTGCACTTGAAGAACGGACATAAAAACGCACATAATACTGTCAAAGGAAGAACAAAATATAAAACCATGCAGAATGTTATATTTTTGAGACACACGGCTTTGACACAGATATCACAAATAACTATGCATCAGTTTAAGTTATATAACAAACAATTTGCAGATTTTCAAGGGGAAACTTGGTTGCAAAGCTATGAAGTCTAAATGACTTTTAGCAGGCTTTGCTTATTATTCTTAATCTACAAAACTGGAATAATAATGTTATGACATGGAAATAAATAAATTGGCATAATTGTTGCACAAATGACTGGTGCAACCAGTATTCAGATGTGCAGTCATCTGAATACTAACAATGGAATTGTACGCATTTCTGATTGAAATTAGGACTACTGTTTAGTGGAACATGCATTCATTAGAAGTGCATCAACATAACCCGTAAGGAAATAAAATTTAATAAAAGTACTTTCATTTGTCAGTAACCTTTTAATTCATTGTTTTTATTTATTTTATAAATGGCTTTCAAATTGTTACTCTGAAACATATCAGCAATAGCAATTGCACTTAAGACTTATATTCAGCTTCATAATGTTTCACAGCTCCCTCTAAGAGGTTTACAGAGTCAGCATATTGCCCCTAATAATCTGGGTCCTCATTTTACGGACTTTGGAAGGATGGAAGCCTGAGTCAACCTTGAGCCAGTCAGGATCGAACTCCTGGCAGTGAGCTGAATTAGCCTGCAATACTGCATTCTAACCACCGTAGCTCTATTATTCAAATATTTTCATACTATATATTTGTCTAATATTATACAAATACTTTCAACAGTTATTGTATTTCTCAGGACTGTGGTCACAATGAGGAAAATGTTATTTTTTTTCTTCTTCTAAGCACACATCTTGTTACAATTATGTCTGACCCGACAAAAGGGTGAACGACAAAACCGCGCCCGACTAAACCGCGTCGCTGATGTCATCAACGCGGCGACAACAGCCACTGCGTCGAAAAAAGGGCGCTTTACAATAGTGTGTCGAAAGAAAGCCGATTTAACTTAAGGTAAGGGTTAGCTTTAGGGTTAGGTTAAGGGTTAGGTTTAGGATTAGGTTAAGGGTTAGGTTTAGGATTAGGTTTAGGGTTAGGGGTTAAGTTTAGGTTTAGGGTTACTTTTACAGCGCGCTTCTGTCTCCGTTCTGTTGTCGCCCTGTTGATGACGTCAGCGACGCGGTTTAGTCTAGCGCGGTTTTGTCGTTCGCCCTTTTGTTGGTGAACCACAATTATGAACACTATGTGAATATGGTTACATATTGCAGGGGGCATCTATGATGTTACCAAAGAACTTCCAGACCCAATCCCTTATGCATTTGAAAGAACTTACATAGAAGATAGGAGAGTACAACTCCAGGAATGTAACTTCCCAAGACTGTGAAGAATGTGCATATGCTACACACCAGGAGGCAAAACTGTTTTTAAAAAAAGAACAAAGGTCAATCATATCATTCAGTAACATTCAGTCCCTGTAACATATAAATCTTTTAATGTGTCCTGAGATTGTAGAATGTTCCATCCAAATTTCTTCTCCCCTAAAACAGCTGGATATGTTTTAGGAAGAACAGACAGGGAGCAGAACCTGTATTAGATATTTTAGGTGGGAAAAGCATAGGGAAGAACAAAGGAATTAATTTTCCTTTCTTCCCCAAAAGTAGGAATAGGAAATTAACAAAGATTCCTAATAATAATTGAATCAATGGCTCTTAAATTGGTATGAAGTAGTGGTGGGTTCCTACCAGTTTGGACCGGTTAGGCTGAAGCGGTAGTGGTTTGGCGGCATGGTCATTTGAACCGGCAGCAACCCAGGCTTGCCATGCCCCTGAACCGGTTCTCTGGGTGGGGCTGCAAGTGCCGCCATCTTGTTTTTCACTTCTGCGCGGAACAATTTTTAACGCAGCGCGCATGCGTGCAAAGCATGTGTGAGCAGTGCACCCACAAGCAAACCAGCAGTAGTGCCCGCCAGACAGTGGTGGGTTTCAAAAATTGTTGGAACCTACTCTGTGGGTGTGGCCTCCTTTGTGGGAGTGGCTTGCCGGCCATGGGACCAGATATGAAGATGACGACGACACTTGTCAGAACCACCTTAAATTACCTCAAACACAGCACTGGCATGCATAAGAATATGATGTAAGCTTGTTTTTTAAAAGGCATCTTTGGTCTGCGTTAAAACAACTTCAACACACACAATGTTCTGATTGCACCACAAACGCAGTAGTCATCCTTTCACAGAGGCACTGAGTTTTATAAATAGGAGCATGATAGTGTAGAATAATCACATCCAAGGACCAGTGGTGGGTTTCAAAAAAGTTTGGAACCTCTTCTGTAGGTGTGGCCTGCTTTCCGGGTCCACTGGTGGAACCTCTTCTAACCGGTTCGGTAGATTTGACGAACCGGTTTTACTGAATAGGTGCAAACTGGTAGGAACCCACCTCTGCCGCCAGAACCCACCCCTGGGATGAAGGTGTGAATTGTGAGTCTATGCTGGCATCTGATTTTTCAGATACTCTTTAGTATTATGAGATTTATGCATGTACAATTCTCAATTAAGTTAATTTGGTGGGGGTGGAGAAATGTAGGACATGTGACTTTTTACTATTTTTTGCCATACCTTGGTGTACCCTCTTTGGGCACACATTCTCTTTAAAAATGTCCATACGCAGGCAGCCCATTATATAAATTATATATTTATTACATAGAAGGGAGCCCCCAATAACCAAAAGAAATCACACAGAAATGCTAGGACATCTGATTCACAAAAAGATGCCCTATTTCTAGATCTTGCGGGGAAACAGTTTGCAAAGTCTGATTGTGATTAAGCTTAAAACGTCTCATCATTTCAAGCAGGACTGTACAACGAAAGGTGCAGAAGAAAATATTAGATGCAGAACGGGAGTGTGAATGTTAGAGCACAACTGGGGGGGGGGTCATGTTCTCTTTCTAGCATCCTCTGCAACACTTTAGTGGATTTTTAAAAAAGACTGGATTGCACATATACAATATATTACTATTTCATACATATGCCTCGGAATGTTAAACTGTCTATGGCCATAAAAATGAAATTACTCATTCAATAGGACAAATTTTTTTTACTGTTAATGCGACTGTATCGTATGTTATATTTTTTAATGATGCACGTCTACAGGTTCTATTGAACTTAATGTGATTTACTCGTGACCCGACAAATGCGCGCTCGACTAAAGAGCGCTGACTAAACCGCGTCGCCAAAACCGCGACGTCATCAACGGGCCGACAACAGTGCACCGACAGAAGCGCAATTTAAGTTAAGGTAAGGGTTAGGTTCAAGGTTAATTTTAGGGTTAGGTTTAGGGTTAAGTTCAGGGTTAGGTTCAGGGTTAGGTTTACAGCACGCTTCTGTTGGTGCGCTGTTGTCGGTGCGCTTCATCGCTCATTCGTCGGCGTGGTTTAGAACTCGCGGTTTTGTCACCGCGGTTTAGTTGGGCATGCTTTTGTCGGTCGCCCTTTTGTCGGTGAACCGATTTACTTATATACAGCTATGTGAAAAAGCAAATCTTTCCCATCATTCCTTCCTTGTGATTTCATGGATATATCTATACAGGGTTTTTTTTTAAAGCAGCAGAACAAAAGTCCTTTTCCATTGCCTTCTTCCAGGATGTTTTAAACTTCATAATCTAGTTTACGGATTTGGAATTCCCTAATAGTAATTCAATTTATTTACTGATCCAGCACACATATACTGTAGGATGGAATGTTAAGATTTTTATATAAAAACGTTGCCAAAGGTTTTTTAAAAAAGAAAAGTCCGTCGAATGAAATGGAAGACATCGCAAGCCTAATTTTACCTTGCCAGGATTTTGTTCTTTAAAATGAGACATTTCTTGGAGGAACAAGAAGAAACTTATCATTGCTTCTTCTATACATTGGTTCACCCTAAGGCGATTTTCGGATTCGGATGCACTGACTTGGTAGCTGGAAAAGACAAAAAAATAAATGAATAAGGAAACATTCAGTCACGAGTTTCTAATAAAAACCAATTCTCTACATTTGCAGAAATGTGTAGACTCTTTCTTAAAATCAGTAATTCTCCTTACTACTTCTCCTATAATAATGATGGTTAATCTTTTCGGCACTCTGTGCCGAAAGTGCAGCGTACGCTCTGGAGCACCAGAACCAGGAAGGGAGCAGCTGGCCAAGGCGCATGTGTGCTGGACCAGCTGGCTGGCGCACATGGGCGTGACGGAACCCAGAAGAGCAGCCGGCGACGGCTCTGCGCGCCACCTCCGCCACATAGGTTTGCCATCACAGTCTTATAACATATGCCATCGTGAGAGATTGGAATGAGATGGCCAGATTTTATTTGGCACATGACTTTTTTTTAGCTTCAGAGATTAAGAAGTACATAAAATATTCCCTGAAATTTATGAAAAATGTTATCATAAGAATATATTCCACAGAGAACAATATAAGTGCTACCCAACTGTGGACTTGGTAAAAGTTTGCAATTCCGAAGAGACTATTGGAGCTGTGGAGGGAGGGTAGCAATCTTTGCTCTTTTGTTGAATGAGACCTACCTTAAATTTACTTTACCCTTTAATTTACCATAGCAATAGCAATAGCAGCTAGACTTATATACCGCTTCATAGGGCTTTCAGACCTCTCTAAGCGGTTTACAGAGTCAGCATATTGCCCCCAACAACAATCCGGGTCCTCATTTTACCCACCTCGGAAGGATGGAAGGCTGAGTCAACCCTGAGCCGGTGAGATTTGAACCGCCGAACTCCAGATAACAGTCAGCTGAAGTGGCTGCAGTACAGCACTCTAACCACTCCGCCACCTCGGCTCATAATCATCTAATCTACCTTCATTTATCTAGGGATTTTCTGTAAACTTAATACCTAAATCCTTCAAATTAATCCATCTACTTTGTTTCCCTTTTTTCTACAGGTATGTTCCTTGCTGTCCCTACTTCTTCAAAAGCTACTCTCAGAACTTTTGTAAGCTTAGGGCAAGATTGCTCCTTTCCCCATACTTAATTCTCTCCTTTTAGTACTAAGAAGGGTACAAACTCAAGTTTACAATTTCTATTTCTACAGTATGTGCACTGCAGGAAGAGTTATTATTATTAGTATTAATAAAAAGTAGCATAAACAAACTATATTAACATAGTCAAGTGTTGTGGCCTGGCAGGAGCCGTTGGAGCTGCTGCCAGACTCTGACAGCGAGGGGTCTTATGAGTCGGCCTTGGAGGAGGTGGAGGACCCTGGACAGGGTGTCGACTCCGAGCAGGGCGAGGAGAGACTGGTTGGCCACCAGGTGGCGGCAGAGCATTGGATCAAAGGGAACGTTCAGGAAAACATTTGGGAGTTGTATCAGGATGCATGCAGGCGCAAGTCTACTCAGCGTAAAGAACAACGGAGTAACTACAGGAGGCGATTACAAACAGCTGATGCTGATCAAGTTCCCCTTCTGCTGATAAAAGAGACGCCCTGGTTGCAGAAGTCAACGTTCCCGTTCTCATGATTGTTCTTGTTTGTGTTCACAAACCGAGAGAAGCCAACTTGGATAAGTGGTTTGAGATAAGAGAAGCCGGGTTTGCATTGTGGTGTGAGTTATAGGACTTTCTGCCAGAGCTAATTATCTTTGTTTATTTGGGCTTGCAGCCAACAAGAGCTTGGACAGATTAAAATAAACCTTTCTAGTTACGTGGCTTTTGGCTTTCATTCCTGGATGGAGAAGGGGGGTCCGAACAGTCAAGGATAGAACTATTCTTTGTACTGTTCCTAATATATTAAGACATTAAAATATCTCTTATAGTTTTCTTCCAGACAAAGAGTACTGATTAGAATTCACA
This sequence comes from Thamnophis elegans, assembly GCF_009769535.1. Classification (NCBI taxonomy): domain Eukaryota; kingdom Metazoa; phylum Chordata; class Lepidosauria; order Squamata; family Natricidae; genus Thamnophis; species Thamnophis elegans. The sequence goes on from NC_045546.1 coordinate 81,781,663, forward strand.
AGGCATTTGGCAAGAGCAATGATTTTTTTTAAAAACTATCTATTGGATCATAACCAAATGTCAAACCAAACTCAGGCTTTTGTGTCTTTATCACGGGTGTTAAACTCAGCCCGCAGGGTGCTTAAATCAGGCCCGTCCGGGAAACAGTGAAGACCGGCCCGCAGTGCCTCTGCCAGCAAAAATGGAGCTCATTTTCACTGGCAGAGGGCTGCAGGAGGCTGTCTTGGCTGGAAACGGAGCCTCGATGAGTGACGTCGAGCTGGCCATGACCATCCGCCCCCCCACCCCCCAAGGTCAAACACAACCCTGATGCAGCCCGCAATGAAATCGAGTTTGACACCCCTGGTCTTTATTTTCTCTTCTTCACTTGGAATTTTGTATTACATGTGCAAAGATGATCATCTGCTTTAAAATGTAATAAAAATGTCCCATTTTGTTCCTTTCATCGAATAGACTAAACCATCTTATTTTTTTTTAATGACAGATGAAACAGAGTAGACAGCAGAATTGTACCCATTCATTCCAATATCACCTTGTTAGTGGCTTTCCATCCATGGTAACATGCACAAAATTCATCACTCAAAATTGGAGTTATGAGAACTATGAGTTCCAAGATATATAGGTATTCTGCACAGTCCTAAGGATTCCAGCAACAACAACAACACCAACAGCAACAATCAGTCATGAATCCTGGCTGCGCAAGAACAAGCTATCCGCACAAATGCCATTAAGGCCAAAATTGAAAAATCCTCTGATGATGCCAAATGCAGACTTTGCAAAGAAGCTGATGAAACTGTTGATCACATACTCAGCTGCTGTAAAAAAATTGCGCAGACTGATTATAAATTGCAGCACAATTCAGTAGCACAAATGATCCACTGGAATTTGTGCAAAAATTATAATATTAAAACAGCAACAAACTGGTGGGAACATCAGCCTGAAAAAGTCACCGAAAATCAGATGGTCAGGATCTTGTGGGTTTTTCGTATACAAACGGACAAAATACAGGCGCATAATACACCAGACATCACACTGGTTGAGAAAAATAAGGTTACAATCATAGACATCACAATACCAGGTGATAGCAGGGTCGACGAGAAGGAACATGAAAAAACCACAAAATACCAGGACTTAAAAATCGAAATTCAACGACTATGGCACAAACCAGCAGTGGTAATTCCAGTGGTAATTGGCACACTGGGTGCAATTCCAAAAGCACTGGAATTACATTTAAAACAGTTAAAAATTGACAAAATCACCATCAGTCAAATGCAAAAAGCCGCACTGCTTGGATCTGCACGCATATTACGAAAATACGTTACGACGTCCTAGGCCCCTGGGTGGGGCCCGACTAGTAACCAATGCCAAATCCGGCTAAACAACTGGCCGCTGTGATACAATTCTGTTGCTATAATAATAATTTAAAAATTGGAAGTTACTGAATGAGCAGAAAACCAAACATGAATATCAAAATAATGTAATAAAACACAGAATGCTGGCAAGGAAAACCATTATATGGACAGTTTCTACAAATGTTTTCAGGGAAACTGGGCAAAGATGAAACCTGGCAATGGCTTACAACTGGAACATTAAACAAAGAAATTGAAGGCTTGGTTTTGGCTGCTCAAGAGCTGGCTACTTGAATAATGTACTAGAATACCTATAAAAATCATGGCAGGTTATGGCATAAACCAGCTGTGGTGGTCCCAGTGGTTATCAGCAATAGCAATAGCAATAGCAGTTAGACTTATATACCGCTTCATAGGACTTTCAGCCCTCTCTAAGCGGTTTACAGAGTCAGCATATCGCCCCCACAGTCTGGGTCCTCATTTCACCCACCTCGGAAGGATGGAAGGCTGAGTCAACCTTGAGCCAGTGAGATTAGAACCGCTGAACTACAGATAACAGTCAGCTGAAGTGGCCTGCAGTACTGCACCCTAACCACAGGACCCAGACTGTGGGGGCAATATGCTGACTCTGTAAACCGCTTAGAGAGGGCTGAAAGCCCTATGAAGCGGTATATAAGTCTAACTGCTATTGCTATTGCTATTATATGATATATAAAGGACAATAATGATTTTAATGTATAAGAGTGGGATGATTTGAATACTTTGGTATAATCGTATGTAGTGACCATTTTGTATTAGAAAGATCTTTGTATATTAAACGGATCAATGATGATGTAAGGAATAATTCATATATACATGAATTGAAATAATTAACCACTATATGGATTAATAATTAATAATGGGAAACCATTCTTGGAATTCTGGATGATTGGTGACATTATGGTCAATTGAAAATATGAATGTTTATTATAAATCAATGGAAATTCTTTGTTCTAATCTTCGCTTTTCCTCCTTAGAGATAGGTGATACTATAATACTTTAAAGACTCATTGTTATTTGATAGATAATTATGAATTCAAGGAAACAAGGATTGTTACAAATGAAAGAATATTAATGGTAATTTGAACACACAATGCTCAAGGACAGCGAAACATTCAGTTATGTTTAATGTAAACCAGTGGTGTTAATCCTAAACTTAAGAATTGATGCACAAAAACTTGTAACCAAACAACATGCTTGATGAAATGGAGGAAAGTTGTTCTTTTTTCTTCTCTTGCTTTGTTTTGTATGTGTTGTTTTGTTTAAAAAAGAATAAAAATATATCTTAAAAAAAAAACAATAGTAACAAGAAAAGAATAATAACAGCTGCAACTTCCATTATGTATTAAAAATAGAGAGTTCTGCTGGCCTATGTCAATGCCAATTATATCAATTTTTTCCTTTTTGAGGACAGACCTTTGTTAATTTAATGACTGGATTGCACATATACAATATATTACTAACTCTAACTCTTGCATTATAACCCTAACCCTTGCAGGTCTATTCTAAGATAATCCTATCCAATTTGAGAGACTACGCTGGCTCATACCAATAGAAATATTTAGCAGACGGAGCCAAACAAGAATGTTTTCCTCTAAGCTTCTGGCTTTGTTCTGTGGTGAAAGAGCTGCTTAACTCAGAGCTGAAGTGCCTCGTGCCCAGAGTCCTAGTAGTTAAGACAAGCAGATGCTGCAGCCCATCACAGTTCCAAATGCTGGCCAGGAGATTCGGTTCCATCAAGTTCTCTGAAAATGACTAATGCTCTCATGCTGCTAGTGTGTAACCTGACAACTGCTCCAGGCAAAATAAACCACTGGGTTTTTCTTAGAAAGGTCAATAACATCTCACGTTAAAGAAAGAAAGAAAGAAAGAAAGAAAGAAAGAAAGAAAGAAAGAAAGAAAGAAAGAAAGAAAGAAAGAAAGAAAGAAAGAAAGAAAGAGGGAAGGAAGAAAGAAAGCGGGGAAGTAAGGGAAGGGTAGAAAGAAAGAAAGAAAGAAAGAGGGAAGGGAAGGAAGAAAGAAAGAGGGGAGGGAAGGGAAGGGTAGAAAGAAAGAAGGAAAGAAAGAGGGAAAGAAAGAGGGAAGGGAAGGAAGAGGGAAGGGAAGGAAGAGGGAAGGGAAGGAAGAAAGAGGGAAGGGAAGGGAAAGAAGAAAGAGGGAAGGGAAGGAAGAGGGAAGGGAAGGAAGAAAGAAAGAAAGAAAGAGGGGAGGGAAGGGAAGGGTAGAAAGAAAGAAAGAAAGAAAGAAAGAAAGAAAGAAAGAAAGAGGGAAGGGAAGGAAGAAAGAAAGAGGGAAAGAAAGACGGAAGGGAAGGAAGAGGGAAGAGAAGGAAGAAAGAGGGAAGGGAAAGAAGAGGGAAGGGAAGGAAGGAAGAGGGAAGAGAAGGAAGAAAGAGGGAAGGGAAGGAAGAAAGAAAGGGGAGGGAAGGGAAGGGTAGAAAGAAAGAAAGAAAGAAAGAAAGAAAGAAAGAGGGAAGGGAAGGAAGAAAGAAAGAGGGGAGGGAAGGGAAGGGTAGAAAGAAAGAAGGAAAGAAAGAGGGAAAGAAAGAGGGAAAGAAAGAGGGAAGGGAAGGAAGAGGGAAGGGAAGGAAGAGGGAAGGGAAGGAAGAAAGAGGGAAGGGAAGGAAGAAAGAGGGAAGGGAAGGAAGAGGGAAGGGAAGGAAGAAAGAAAGAGGGAAAGAAAGAGGGAAAGAAAGAGGGAAGGGAAGGAAGAGGGAAGAGAAGGAAGAAAGAGGGAAGGGAAGGAAGAGGGAAGGGAAGGGAAGGAAGGAAGAGGGAAGAGAAGGAAGAAAGAGGGAAGGGAAGGAAGAAAGAAAGAGGGGAGGGAAGGGTAGAAAGAAAGAAAGAAAGAAAGAAAGAGGGAAGGGAAGGAAGAAAGAAAGAAAGAAAGAAAGAAAGAGGGAAGGGAAGAAAGAAAGAGGGAAGGGAAGGAAGAAAGAAAGAGGGAAGGGAAGGAAGGGAAGGAAGGAAAGAAAGAAAGAGGGAGGGAGGCATCTTCCTGAGGTTTCCCATAATTTTATAGTCACATGAATTGGTCAAAGTAGTCATGAATAATGTCCTTGCTTTGCTCCACATTACGGTGAATTAATGGCTTGATGTGGTAAGTAAAGGGATTATAAAACATAAACAAATGTTAGTAGTTACACAGCTTCCGGTTATACCAACAACTCTAGGTAATTGACTCAGGACCGAGAAATGAACAATCAACTTTTAATTCAGTGACACAGTCTTATTTGTTTCTCTCCTATGAATCAATGGATATTTTAAAATCTTAGCTGAGCACAGGAAAACAAGCAGAGAGATAAGAGCTGAATGGAGAAAAGAGTTATTCCTACTTGTATTGGTTCTCATCGGAACAGAGGATAATCTATCATGCCTAGGCCTCATAATCATAAAAAAACATGAGAAAAGCAACAAAAAGACATAGTCCCAAGAAAAACATTAACTGAAAGTGGGAAATAGCAATAGCAGTTAGACTTATATACCACTTCATAGGGCTTTCAGCCCTCTCTAAGCGGTTTACAGAGTCAGCATATCGCCCCCACAGTCTGGGTCCTCATTTCACCCACCTCAGAAGGATGGAAGGCTGAGTCAACCTTGAGCCGGTGAGATTTGAACCGCTGAACTGCAGATAACAGTCAGCTGAAGTGGCCTGCAGTACTGCACTCTAACCACTGCGCCACCTCGGCTCTCTGAAACGTCTGTTTGCCTTGGTCAAACCTCTCATCCATAGACCTTAAAGTTCCCTTCAAAATCGTTCAACGGAATAGAGATGGATTGCTCCCGGTTCGGCCCGGTTCAGCCGAACCGGTAGTGGAATTTAGCCTGGGTCGCAGAACCAGCAGTGACCCAGGCCTCCCACGCCCCCGAACTGTTTCACTCGCCGCTGCTGTGCTGCCGCCATTTTGATTTTTAGTGATTGCGTGTGCGCAGTTCACTGTGCCTTGTTCTGCGCATGCGCAAAGAACAATTTATATTGAACCGCGCACACACGCGGGTTGAGAACCGGTAGTAAAACCGGCATCAACCCACCCCTGGGAAAGACCAATCCTTTAGTGCTGTCCCTACCCATTAAATTATACAGCTTGAATTTCCTGAAAAGTTTTCCTGAAAATTACATCTCTAAGGTTTCAGAGACATGGTCTGTTTCAATCCATGTACTATTACTGATAAACAAATCACACCACATGTGAGCATTTAAATAATTTTCAACAGTTTTAATTCTGTGAAAATGTGTGATCACACATTTTGACATAGTGGCTATTGCAGGTCCTGAACCTTTATAAAATATTTGTTTGTTTGTTTGTTTGTTTATTATCTATCTATCTATCTATCTATCTATCTATCTATCTATCTATCTATCATCATCTATCTGACTTATATACTGCTTCATAGGGCTTTCAGCCCTCTCTAAGCGGTTTTACAGAGTCAGCATATTGCCCCCAACAATCCGGGTCCTCATTTTACCCACCTCGGAAGGATGGAAGGCTGAGTCAACCTTGAGCTGGTGAGATTAGAACCGCCGAACTGCAGATAACAGTCAGCTGAAGTAGCCTGCAGTGCTGCATTTAACCACTGCGCCACCTCGGCTCTTGCCCCTGAGTTATGTGAAACTAAGAGAACATCACCATTTCTCGTGCTGAAACATGAACAAGGCAACAAATCACTACATATTCCCAGGTTAAAACTAAGCATATTTTAACACGGATTTTTTTTTTCCTAAAAAGGTCCTTATTTGGCATTAATGTGCAAAAAATATTTGAAAGCACAAATTGGGTATTGTGAAATATATTCAACTGTAGGTACATTTTAGCTAAGCTAGAGAAGTCTCAATAAAATTTATTTATTATTTATTATTTATTATTTATTATTTATTATTTATTATTTATTATTTATTATTTATTATTTATTATTTATTATTTATTATTTATTATTTATTATTTATTATTTATTATTTATTATTATTGTTTATTATTATTGTTTATTATTTATTGTTTATCTATTATTTATTATTAAAATTTATATGCCACTCAATCCCGAAAGATTCCGGGCGGCTTACAAAAGAGGAAGATAAGAAAAAAAAAGAAAAAGAAAAGACAGTTTAAAAATACAACACATACATTTGTTCTAATCGGGGCTGGACCTCAACAATGAGGTCAACAGCCCCAGGCCTGCCGGAACAGCCAGGATTTACAAATCACAAAGATGTAAGCTTGTTATTGCGATGCCTCTCCTCTGGAACTTCAATCTCCTTGATATGTCATATGGCCCTTAAGACCTAACTCTATCCTTTACCTTAGGTTAGAGAGAATGATGGGTCCCTTCTACTTCTGTTCTTTTAAACAATTGTCCCCTCCCTCCCATATGTTTGGTGAGGTTTATAGTATACTTACTGACAGTTTACCAACACAAGGGCGAACGACAAAACCGCGCCCGACTAAACCGCGGTGACAAAACCGCATGTTCTAAAGCCCTCCGACGAATGAGCGCTGAATCGTGCCGACAACAGTGTGGCGACAGAAGCGCATTGTAAAACTAAACCTAACCCTAACCCTAACCCTAAACGTAACGCTAACCCTAACCCTAAACGTAATGCTAACCCTAACCCTAACCCTAACCCCAAACGTAATGCTAAACCTAAACCTAACCCTAAACCTAACCCTAAACCTAACCCTTACCTTAAGTTAAATTGGCTTTCTGTCGCCGCACTGTTGTAAAGCGTCCTTCTGTTTCTGCGCTGTCGCCGCCGCTTGGTTGTTGGCGCGTTGATGACGTCGCGGTTTTAGCGACGCGGTTTAGTCGGGCGCAGTTTTGTCGTTTGCCCTTTTGTCAGGTCACGCTTACTGACTGCCCAATCATAACAGAGTGGGATAGCCTATAAACCTCATAAATAAACACACACACACATCAACTCAAATCTCAACTAATTTCAGCGTACTTATATTTTCATTAGTTTGTCTGTAAGATTGGTCAGGTTTGTTAGAACTGCATGGAACTGTCACCATAGAAAGGGTTTGTTATTGTTGACTCAGTACCTTGGCAGGACCGCTCCGAAGGATCTCAACGAATGACAAAATCTATTGACAGCAAAGGAGTTCTGACCAGCTCACATGATCCCAAGCTGTTCAGTGGCTTGGATGTCATAAACATAACTTGAATGTTGCTTGGTGGCTAATCAGCAACTAGTGAAATTGCTTCAACGGAGATGCAATGGGAAAATAATGTAAACAGGAAGTTACCAACTTATGTCCATTTGTAATTTGATGGACCCTGTCAAGAGGCTACAAAAGTCTCTTGGGCTTCCAATAACAGTGATGACTGTAGGAACACTCCCACACACTCACAAACAACCTAACCCCATTTGGAATAAATTAACTCCGTAAGTCCTGTCTGTAGTACTACCCATCCACAAAATCTCCATCTTGTCATGATTCAGCATCATTTTTTTGGTTCTCATCCAACTCATTGCTACATCCAGGCATTATTTCAAGATGAACACAACCTCTCCCGATTCAGATATTATGAAGAAGTAGACATGAATGTTATCAACATATAGGTGACACCCAGTTCCCAAATCCCCGACTGTCCCTGGCAGTTTCATATAAATCATAAACACCAGCGGGACAAATCGTGCCTTGTAGTTTGCCACATCGTAGGCACAAGGGTATGGACGCATAATCAGCCTATGCGCCTACGTTCCTGCAAATAGAAATGAAACTACTATCACATGGGTGTTCCGTACACCCAAATCCCTATGGTCTTTTTCTTTATTGGAAAAGAAAACAAAGAGGGTTCCACCACAAATGCATGAACGACAAAAGCGCGCCTGACTAAACCACGGTGACAAAACCGCAGTGACAAAACCGCGTCGATGAGCGCTGAAGCGTGCCGACAACAGCGCGCCAACAGAAGCGCGCTGTAACCCTAACCCTAAACCAAACCCTAACCCTAAACCTTACCTTAAATTGCGCTTCTGTCGGCGCACTTTTGTCGGCGCGCTTTTGTCGGCACGCTTTTGACATTGCGGTTTTAGCGCCGCGCTTTTGTCGGCGTGCTTTTGACGTTCGCGCATTTGTCGGGTCAGGAACAAAGAGTGCTTTTACTGCAGGAACAAATGCACATTAACTATAATGATAGTGATAATTTAGCCACAGAAGCTGGTAATCCCAGAGTTAAAGGCTAGGTTGCCTCAGAAGATCAAATGCTGAAGCTAAATTGGACTTACAGTCAGCCGAACGCGAGTCATGTTACAGCACAAAACTGCTTGTTCAAGTTCCCGGAAAGCAATCTAAGGATTGCAACATTGTCAATAAATATCCTACGTCTTTTTGAGTCATATTCCTCCATGGTGACCATCAAAACTTTACATAAGAAAACTCTTGATGGTGAATATATATATATATTTTTTAAAGATGAACACAATTAAAAATTCATTTGGTAATTATATAATTTAATCCGACTGCCAGAATTGAGATCAGATATATTGACATTAAAACAGAACACCGACAAATTAGGGAACCTTTCAATCATTTTTTGACTGGATTGAAATTCATGTGTTTCATACAGAATTTTTTCCCTGCTGATCAAGAAAAGTGTGTGTGTGTGTGTGTGTGTGCGTGTGTGTCATATCCTATTGTGCATCCAATGAACCTTCAAACCATCTACATATGGTTTCTTTCCGTTGTAAATGTGTTTTTATTTTCCATTTTCATTTCGTACAGTCACATATATACTGTGCATAACCGGGGCCATATAACATTAAACAATAAACACAGCCATTCCTCTTGTCAACAATACCCCCCAAAATAGAAACCCAATGTACCTCTTCGACCCTCCATACACCCTTTCTTTCGCCCCCCTCCAACTTTTCATCTTCCCTCATCTACATATGGTTTCTGTTGAGTAGTACTCAACAGAAATCAAGTTCAACTCAAAAGGTACCCATATGTAGGTGGTTTGAAAGTTCATTGGATGCACAATGGGCAAGTTTGCATAATACAAAAGAAGCTTGGCTTTGCCATCCCCAGGAATTATTCTTTTTAATTTATCACTTTAATCTCCGGCCATTTCCCATTTGGTGTTACATATATAGCAGGTAAGTGACTTAAATGCCTTAAAAAAACTAAGGCAGGTTGGAACTGGCTATGTGCATCATGTATATAGTCCTTGACTTACAACCACAATAGATATCAAAACTTCCCTTAAACAAGACGGTTGTCAAGTGAGTTTTGTCCCATTTTACGATCTTTCTTGCCACAGTTAAGTGAATCACTGATTTACTAACTTTAGTAACATGGTTGTTGTTGTGACTCAGCAGACGTCTCCTGTGAGTCTTTTCGGGATGCAAGATTAACAGTACAGCCGGGGCTCGTTAGTGGCGTCTTCTTGTGATAAAAGGACGGATGGTACCATGCCCTGGTTGCAGGAGTCAACGTTCAACGTTCATTGATCCTAGGTCGTGGTTTATTTGTGAGAGACACTTGGAGAAGTTATTTGTTTTCTGTAACCCTGATTCAAGGAGACACTTGGAGAAGTGCATTGCTTTGTAAGAGTTTTGTTTTGCATTCTGTTATCTGTCAGAGACTTTACTTATGTTTATTTTTGGGCTCGCAGCCAGGCAGAGCCGAGGACTGATAAAGTTCTTTCCTTTTAAGTTTGTCTGCCTGTCGTCTGTTAACGAGCGAGGAAGGGGGGACAGAACAGGTTGTTAAGTGAATATGGCTTCCCCACTGACTTTGTTTCTTGGAAGGTCGCCAAAGGTCATCACATGACCAAGAGAACCCGCGGCTGTCATAGATGTATGCCAATTGCTAAGTGTCTGAATTTTGATCCCCTGGCCATGGAGATTCTACAACAGTCGTAATTGTGAAAAAATGGCAATAAATCACTTTTTTCAATGGTGTTGTAACTTCAAACAAATGGTTGTAGGTTGAGGACTATCTTATTGGCTTTTTCCCATATTTCCTCATGCATATAACCTTGAAAGCCCTTTGTACTTTCAGCTATTGTTTTCTGTGCTAACAGAAGTTTCCAGGTGAGCAAGGAAAATGTCACAACCTTGAATATTTACTATGTCTTAATTTCCGCAAATGATTTTTTTTACAACCTTGCCTATGGAAAAAAACCATATGTGATATAGCTACTTGCATATCCCAAAACTGAAGGCACAGATACAGAGGCTAAATCTACCTAAAAATCAAATCACTAAACACATGGCCCATAACTAAGATTAACCTAACATTCTAACTGGACCCGAGTACATTTGAAGGATAAAACTACTGGAAAAACGCTGGCAGATATCCTCAATAATATAAATAATATATAAAAGTGGAATCAGGAGGAGGCAAATATAGATGTCTTCATCATACATTCGACTCCCCAATTCTGCTCAATTTCACTGAATTGTTTTATATGAAAAATGAGTAAAAGGAGAAAGTGGGAATTTCAGGGGAAAAAAATAATACAGTCACCCCATAGCGTTACTTATATAAATAAGTGGTAACTCAGCCTGCACTAATAACCAACAAACCAGGATATCCAATTCATTTCTCATGATCAGGACAGGAGTATCAATAATACATTATCATTACCTGATAATGCAGCAAGTATAGTTTTGTGTTCTTATTAAAAGGCATGGGAGCAAACTGGAGATTTGATCTTCTGAAATGTTAATAATTAAAGTACATATGGTTCTCATTAATGACCGTTCATTTAACTTCCATCTGAGCTTACGACAGTGCTGAACAAACAGTACTTACAAGCAGTTCTCACACTGATGTTGACTGCAGGATCCCTGTGATCATGGAATCATAATCTGGGTATTCATTGCCAATTATGTTGTGGCATCCCGCAATCACCATTTGTGTCCTACAAGCAAAGTTAGTGGGGAGGCCACCAGAAAATTGCAAATGGCAACTGAATGATGTCCTTGTTTAATGACAGGGGGGCAATTTGCTTAATGATGGCAAAACTGGAAGGGCTGGAATTCTGTCACTAAGCAAGCATGGTCACGTGATTATTGTGCTTTATAACTGTGTTGCTTAGCGACAGAAATACCAGCCTCAATTCCAGTTGTTAAGTGAGGGTTATCTGTAACGATAAAAGGTCTATATTGACATCACAATATGTATATTTATAAAAGTTAGTCCACAACTTAAACTGAGCCAGATAGCTTGCAAATACATTACATCTGATAATGGTAGGTACATTTAAGTTTAATTATTTAAATGTATTTTGTAATACTATATTGCAATGCAATAATAGTTAATAATACAATACTTAGTAATATAAGTGCCACAGAATATTAAAGATATATGCCTCTTCCTAATAGCTGGAGTAATATTTTAAGTTTTGATCATAGAAAATCTGATTAGATTAGATGACCACATCACCTATATATCCTTGCATATTAACAGACTCTAACTTACCCCAGCATAGATAAGTTAATCATTCCAATAATTAAGAATTCCAAATATCTGGCTAGTTAAAAACCAAGTTCAATTTCCAAGTAGTCATTCTAACCCAAAGAAAAATGAGTTATTTTCGAATATCCTTCAACTCAAAGCCATAAAAACCTCTGTTACGACCTGCTGATTTGATGATCACAGAAGCAGCCTAGTAGTAGCAAGTTATGTGTCCGTCAGTAACAAACTACACTAGGATTATCTGTATATCTGACATTTCAAGTCCTCTATGACTGTAAGTTCAGAAGAGGATGACAGTGATTTTTTTCTTTTTAATGTTAGAGAACGTAATGTCATCATCCCCTTAGGCATTTCCTGTTCAGCTTTTACAAATCATATATTTTTGTACCGGGAATCATCATTTAACAGATTTGGATTAATTCCTACACACAGAATGACATTTATCTATAGGGTCATGGTTAACATTTAAGCTGATGCTGATTTATTAAACAAAAAGAAATCCATTTTCAAAAGGTAAAAATTATACTACCTCTCACTCTGGGCAGGATCTTCCCCTTCCGACATCCTTATATCCAGTATATAGTTGTTGTTGTTGTTTTGTATCAGAAGTATTAATCCAAAACCCAAGGAAAGATTTCAGGGTGAAGAAATCCAGTGTCTACAAGTCTCCTTTGCCAGTTCCTGTTAAATCTCTCTGATAGGAGGTATATTTACACATTTACGAAGCGTCTGCTTGTCTTGAATGAAGTTCACCCAGGACTCTTTTGATTGGCCAATTCAGTGAATAAACAGGTCACTCCTAATTCCAAACACTGACAGCCTGTAAGGCTGCAAGCAACGTCCAGAAGCCAATACTTTTATAGTCACATGAGTGAGAACACGACCCAGTTATTAACTTCTACTCGTCCAGCTACGAGTCAGATGTGGCTTTCACACTGCTAACTCGATAAACAAAGAAAAATAAGGTCTGTTCATTGTATTTTTTAATTTATTTTGTAGAGCAAACAATCCCATCCCAACTAGTTATCTCTCTTAGTGTTTGTTTGTTTTATTAGTTTCGTATGCCGCCCACTCCCGAAGCACTCCGGGCGGCTCACAATAAAACAGGGAAAGGGGAATAAATAAGACAATACAAAAAATTTTTAAAATGCACAACGTTCACAATTGAAGCGGGGCTGGATATTTCAACAGCCCCCAGCCTGTCAGAACAGCCAGGACTTGGTAGCTTTAGGGAAGGCCGAGAGGGTGGTAAGGGTCCAGATCTCCACGGGGAGCTCGTTCCAGAGGGCCGGAGCAGCAACAGAGAAGGCTCTCCCCCGGGGAGTCGCCAGCCGACGTTGGCTGGCAGATGGAACCCGGAGAAGGCCGGTTCCACCACAAATGCGCGAACGACAAAAGCGCGCCTGACTAAACCGCGGTGACAAAACCGCGCCGATGAATGAGCGCTGAAGCGCGCCGACAACAGCGCGCCGACAGAAGCGCGCTGTAACCCAACCCTAAAAATAACCCTAAACCTAACCCTAAACCTTACCTTAAATCGCGCTTCTGTCGGCGCGCTGTTGTCGGCGCGCTTTTGACATCGCGGTTTTAGCGCAGCGGTTTTGTCGGCGTGCTTTTGACGTTCGCGCTTTTGTCAGGTCACGGAGAAGGCCAAGCCTGTGCGATCGAATCGGTCTTTGGGAGGTAATTGGCAGGAGGCGGTCCAATGGCATAGTGCCATTGCTGAGATCATTAGATACTAGTACCACCAAAGAAAAACGAACGGCCCATGCTATTCTTTTTTTTTCCAATTAAAAATTACTTCCTTCTTGCCTCGGCAACTTGATAACATTGCTCAGAATTTTGCAGATTAATAAGCAAATAAAGCAATTTCCTAACGTGGAGGCTTTCTCTTTTCATGGGATGCTCAGTCCGACTTAAGGTTTATCCACACCATGGCAGAAGGTCAACACACAGTCACATCACCTAGTTGCAACCCTTAGGTAAGGAGTAGCCCAAACCCAAACCAGAGGTTGTTGTGTTACATTATAATCTTTGTAAACAACTGGGTGCGCTTGGCAGATATAATTAGGAAGCGAGATGAAGAAAGCTTGCAACAGAATTGGGAGATGAAAAAACCCGGTACGAAATCCCCTTAGCGAGGGTTTTCTATGCGAAGTCAAGGAAATTAAATTGGGTGCTAGGAATCTGGTTCTACAGGTCTGTAATGGAAGAAGTCAGAAGCAGAGTAAACAGGTTCCTTAGATGCCAAGGCAAATAAAGATCATGGAAGGAGATAAGGGGATTCTCAGTAAACACGGGGCCTGCAAGGAACCCTCTGGAAGGGAGGGGGAGAACAGAGAATAAGGAAACCTAGAATTTGAGGAAGAGACACATTTAGGGAACTGCAGGGCTAGGATACCACTGGGCCCTGGCAGACTGGACACAACCAGATCCATAAGAAGAAAAAGGAGGAAAAACAAAAATTCAGCTTGGAAACAATGGCCAAAAAGAGGAAAAAGAAAAGGAAATGGTTAGTATGAATTAAGAAGCAGAATTAAAGAGACAAAGGCAATAATAATCAGGGATTTAAAGCCAGAGGGATTAAAAAAAAATCCAATATTGGTAATTTAAGAGGAGATAAGAGAGAAAACAGGGAAAGACTTCACGGAGAAAGGGTAAGAGGGAGAAGGCTGACGACTTTCCCCACCCAAAAAAACTGCACTGTGCCCTGCTGGCATAACTTCCTTCATCTACAAAGGAGACAGTAGCTTAGAAGGGTACCTGGGCTGGCATACTAGCCCAATGGGGGACAAAATGAAGCTGGCACCTTTCACCTATTAAGGTGCCCATAAATGATCAGAAGCGTAGCAAAGCGAAGACTGATTATTTAGGTGCGAAAGCAAATGATATATAGAATAACCCATTCCCCACCCCTTGGCATCCCAGTTACAGTCCAATCATAATTCTCCCAAGTGTCAGGTGCGAGATAACTTCGAAAGGCATCACCAAGATGGAATGTCGGTGCCGTTGGCCTTGGCGGGAAACCTCCACCGCATGCGCAGTAAGACAGGCAGCAGAAACTCCAGAATCTTCCTCCAGCACAAGTATTAGTCCCTCCCAAATACCATGCCCCCCCTCCCCGTTTCAATGGCAGCCGAAGCAGCAGCAAAGCAGAGGCTGACACATTGTCTGTCAATTGAAGCAATATTGTGGTCCAGCAGAAGAAGAAGAGCAGAATGGATTCAGACAATTCAACAGAGTTTTAAGAGGGATCAAAGCAACTAAGAGGTCAGTCTGACTGGCATGGCCAAGAAGGATGGAAGAAAACAGATGATTTGAATATGCATAGCAAGTCTTGGGTTTACCTTCCATTTCTTGAATTTATAGGCTGCCCAATCCCGGAGGACTCCGGGGGGTTTACAGAAATAAGAAATACTAAGAAGGGATTAAAACAATAAGACACAACAAATTAAAAGAAAGACAACATGCACCCAGTCTAAGCGGGGCTGGACCTCAATCAAGAAGTCAACAGCCCCAGGCCTGCCGGAAAAGCCAGGTTTTGATAGCTTTTCGGAAGGCCATGAGAGTGGGTAGGGTCCAGATCTCTGGGGGTAGCTCATTCCATAGGGCCGGAGTGGCAACAGAGAAGGCCCTACTCCGAGGTGTCGCCAGCCGGCATTGTCCAGCTGATGGCACCTGGAGAAGGCCCATCCTGTGTGATGTTATCGGTCTTAGTTAAGAATCAAGCCTACTGTAGCAAAATGTGATTTACATATACAATGGATTAAGACATTACAGGGTATTTATACAACAATACTGTTCCAGCTTACATACAAATTTGACTTAAAGATAGACCTTGGAAGCAAAACTCATTCTGAAACTGGGAAATACTGTACCGGGTGTTTGAAATGTACTGCACCATGCCTTTGAGTTCAACAGCTATCATTTAAAATGCTTGTTGTATCTACATGTGCATGCAATATTGACTGTGCATGTTTATTAGTTCCTAATATAGGCAACAGAGATGTTTGTTTATAATGAGAAATCAATGCTCAGGGTTGAGATGAGTCATCTTTTGCATTGGGCCTTCAAGCCTGCCACAATTATTGCTGTGGCAAACTGGGAGTGGGGAATATATGGAGTGGGGTAGATATAGTCAAAATAACATTCCTTTCTCAGAGAGTCAAGGTCATCCTGCCCTGCACCTGGAGTGGCATGACTGGGAGGCATCTCCAGTTGGGATGATGTTTGATTGGACCATGTGATGGACATGTGGAGGTTGGGATGGGGAAAACCTGGAAACTTTCAGATTTGGGTCTTCCCAGATGTACCAATATAACATCTCTAATAAAATAGAACTTTGAAGAATCTCAAGTCTTCTTTCGTTGGGGGTGTTACTTGGAACCCTGACAGAGTCAGACCAACACTACCGCAATCAAGAATTTGCCAAGAATTTGTCTCTCTGGCAAATTCCTGATTGTGGTAGTGTTTACTTAACTGTTGGTCTGAAGTTAACTTCGGAATTAATATATTCTGATCTGGGTGCTGATTGCTGGTGGAGAGATGCTTAGGACTATTCGTTCCCTTTTGGGCTGGTTGACTATCTCTTTTGCATAGTCTATAGATGTTGTTAATAGTGAGAAATTTGTATTTTCTAAGTGGCTCCACTGAGAGAAAAAGGAAGCCATGTGATAAGGTAGCTCCTACTGATGCAAGAACTGGCCATTGACATAATGAATTCTACAGAACACGAGTGTCAAACTCGCGGTGTCACGTTGCTGTCATGTAACATTTTGTGATGTTTTCCCCATTCGCGGAGCTGAGGTGGGCGTGGCCTGCAGGTGACGCATCCTGCTTTGCGGGCCACCAGTTTGACACCCCTGCTATAGAAGCTGATTGATCCGTGACCCAACAAATGCGCGCACAACAAAACCGCGCCGACAAAACCGCGGCAAGAAAACCGTGACATCATAAATGCACCCACAACAACGTGCTGACAAAACCGCGCCCACAAAAGTGCGATTTAAGTTAAGGTAAGGGTTAGGGTTAGGTTCAGGGTTAGCTTTAGGGTTAGGATTAGGGTTATTAGGTTGTTATTAGTTGTTTGTCGAAGGCGCGCTTTTGTTGGCGAGCTTCTGTGCTTATTTGTTGGCGCGATTTCGACCTCGTGGTTTTCTCACCGCGGTTTCATCAGCACGCTTTTGTCGAGCCCGCATTTGTCGGTGAACCGATTGATCCCACCCAGAGACTTCATAAGGTAACAGCTTTTTCAACTCATGACTAGTTACCGTGTTAATAAAGATGATGCATGAACTCTATCAATCCAGCTATCGTGAATGAATTCCTCTAATTAGAATAAGATCAGTATCTTCCCCCCATTGCAGCACTATATGAATACTGTATACTTTTAACAACTTGTCTTAAATTACATCTAGTGGTACATTCATTCCACTTCTATGGATACTTTTCATTTTCTAAATTTTCAGACTAAAATTCTAATTTGCTGAACCCTGGGCATGTACAAGAAACATGAAGGCCAGATCATACCAGCTAGCCAAAACATTGTTTCATCTACTTATAGTAAACCAAAGATCTAAGATTTTTTTTCTTTTTAAAGAACAATATTCAGTGCTTTTTTGTGAGTTCCAGATTCAGCTCCTTGAAATATGGCTTCAAATATGTGACTTCAAATATTCTGGATATTCTATTAATACTGGACTGTTAAGAAATTTTGTTTTCAGTAACTGAATACATTTGTTAAGATTTAGATACCATCAGGACTTTTGGTAGAAAAGAATTCCAAGAAAGAAGATTAAAACACGAGTGAATCAACTTGAACACTATGTGTATGACCATATGTGTGTACTATTAGGATACTACTAGCAAGCTCAATTTTACTATCGCCACACTACAAATGGCTCATTTGATACAAATATTAGGCTGCTCTCTATAATGCTTCAGAGAATTTTAGAACTCAATACAGAGTATATTTTCAGAGATGATTGTACCTGTCTCCCAACAGAGAGAAATAAACAAAGCAATGCTTGTAGCATTAAGAAATAAAATGCTTTGTCATCCTCGCTAATGGAAAGCTTGTCTTCTAAACATTTAGTATAGATTTGAGCTGTTTTGAGAAACGCAAAGGTTTATTTCTTGTTGCTTTGAGCTGAAATGATTTGCTGATTGATGAGGATCAGCTTAATAGCAGAGGACAGAGAGGTCGCTTTTATTTTAAATGATAAGAAAATGAACAAGTATAATCAGTTCTACTGATGCCCTTTTTTTTCTTTTGATAAAGAAGGCCCATCCAGAAAAGGCCAGTGGTCCCGCAGAGTAAAAACTACCCCCCTTTTCCATGTCTTTAAAACCTGTGTCAGGACCTAGTACTACTATATAATACTTATTATTTACGCTGTTTCTTTGTTTTCAGTTTAGCAACAGCAATAGCAGTTAGACTTATATACCGCTTCATAGGGCTTTCAGCCCTCTCTAAGCGGTTTACAGAGTCAGCATATCGCCCCCAGTGTCTGGGTCCTCATTTTACCCACCTCGGAAGGATGGAAGGCTGAGTCAACCTTGAGCCGGTGAGATTTGAACCTCTGAACTGCAGATAGCAGTCAGCTGAAGTGGCCTGCAGTAC
This sequence comes from Thamnophis elegans, assembly GCF_009769535.1. Taxonomy (NCBI): domain Eukaryota; kingdom Metazoa; phylum Chordata; class Lepidosauria; order Squamata; family Natricidae; genus Thamnophis; species Thamnophis elegans. The sequence goes on from NC_045546.1 coordinate 81,800,096, forward strand.
TGCGCCCTAACCACTGCGCCACCTCGGCTCTTGCTCAGCTTTCTCCATAAGAAACTCAGATTACACTAGAACCATGATGGCAAACCTATGGCACTCTCTGTGTGCCAGAAGTGGCACACAGAGCCATCTCTCCGGGCATGAGAGCCGTCGCCCACTGCTCTTCTGGGTTCCGCCCAGCTAGTCTTCACTTGCGCGCATGAATGCCAGAAACCAGAGAGAGCAGTCGGCTGGTGCACATGGAAAATGGTGCACAGGACAATGATATTCTGGTTTGCAGTGGGTGCATGCACACCGGCCACCTGGTCTTCTCGTTTCTGGCGTGCATGCATGTGCAAAAAGCATCTGGCCAGTGCGCATACATGCTCCAGAAACCGGAAGATCATGTTCCGGGTGCACACATGCTCACCAGGCAGCTGCTCTTCCAGTTTCTGGCATGCATGCGTGCATGCTCTACCATATCGGCACTTGGTACCGAAAAGTTTCCCCAACACTGCGCTAGGAATTAAGAACAAAATGCTCAATACTATTAAAAGGGAATAGACATGCATTCTGTATGCCAAGAAATAACATGGGTTTGTATGGTTTTAATATTATTATTTGTGAACTTGCCACAAGTTGAAATTGATTTGAATTATATAAATACACAGAATGACAAATTATGAATGTGTTATTGGATTCAAATTCCAAAATAGCTTGGCAAAGTTGACATAAAAAGCAAAAGTTCACAGACAAATATTTGGATTTTTTTGTGTGTTTTTGGCTAGAAAATCACCAGTAAGAAAGTGGCATTTCAGTGGCAAGTCTTCATGCCCCCTTTTCATTTGCCTAGCAAATGAAGGGACAAAGCCAGGGGATTTCACATAATTAGGTATTCACATGCCATAGAAAGGAGAAATACCAATTTGTTTTTTAGTATTTATTCAGTGGATCCATACATTTTGAATGTACATTAAACTGAACTCACTTTGCCTTTTTTATTTATAAGATAAATTTTCCCACTCGGCATTTGTTTTCCTGCATATAGAGTGGGTAAAGATCTGAGTAAAATGTGTACAGGCAACTTTAAAAGTAAAATAGCTAGCTGTTGATATGGAAATAAAGGACAGAGATAGGTCAACACAAAAGGAAATCATAAGAGTCTGTGTTAAATATAACTGTTTCAGATGTCCGACTTAAACTAATGTGCCAAATGGATAACTGTTCACGTAAAATATACAACTGACTATATTTGATAAATCAATTATTTTTTAAACTACTTTTCATTGAAACAAAAAGAAATACATTCATATAAGATGTTTCTTATTTCATATTTTGCAAAATAAGCTGTAGTCCACAGGTCAAGTTTGCTGAAATTTTATGTTAGATATATTTTAATGCCACTATATTTTCCATTTAGAAAAATGTTGTACTAGAATCAATACATTATTGGAGATTTTATATTCTTTACATTCTATTGCAGCAGAGGTGGGTTCCTACCAGTTCGCACCTATTCGGTAGAACCGGTTCGTCAAATCTACCGAACCGGTTAGAAGAGGTTCCACCAGTGGACCCGGAAAGCAGGCCACACCTACAGAAGAGGTTCCAAAATATTTTGAAACCCACCACTGGTCCTTGGATATGATTATTCTACACTATCATGCTCATATTTATAAAACTCAGTGCCTCTGTGAAAGGTAAGGATGACTACTGCGTTTGTGGTGCAATCAGAACATTGCGTGTGTTGAAGTTGTTTTAATGCAAACCAAAGATGCCTTTTAAAAAACAAGTTTACATCATATTCTTATGCATGCCAGTGCTGTGTGAGAGGTAATTTAAGGTGGTTCTGACAAGTGTCGTCGGCACCTTCATATCCGGTCACATGGGCGGCAAGCCACTCCCATCCGGTCTCATGGGCGGCAAGCCACTCCCACAATTGAGGCCACACCCACAGAGTAGGTTCGAACAATTTTTGAAACCCACCAGGTCCAACCTGCAGCCCATGGTGGCATATTACTCTGGACAGCCACTAATTGGCCCCACAAGATCATACACTTTTAATATTATTATATGATTTCATATTATAAAAGTATATTATATATTTTATGCAGCCCAAGACAATTCCTCTTCGCTCAATGAGGCCCAGGGCAAGCCAAAAGATTGGACAACTATGCTCTACGTATTATTAACTTCAATAATCTCTTTACAACAATTTGATTTAAGTAAAAAACATATTTTGCTAGGGCACAAGATAGTGTCTTTTCATCCCCTCTGTTTTTTTGGGTTTTATTTATATGCCTCTCCTGAAGTACACTAAACTCCGAAACAAAATTGATGCAATATTTTTTTCCTTCCTGTTAATTAAGAATTAATGGAGGTAACTTGACCCCTGATGGAGTACTCCTTTTATATCAGAAATTGATAATGCTTTAAAAATGCTGCATCAGACAAACAAGAAAATAAATAGTAAGTCATTTTTATTATATTAATATTAAATTTTATATTAATAATATTGCTAAATAGATCGATGTAAATTGATTTCATTATCTGTAGTAATAATGCCATATAATTATATCTATATTTAGAGAGGACTGTTATTACTACTATGAGAAGACGCCTACAACTGCCTCGGCTTGTATATACAATTGGAAGGAGGTTCTTACAATTTATCTTGTTTACCATTTCCAAATTCAGGGAATCTCTACTTTATTGAAATGACAGCTAGTTAGGCAACTAACTAATTAGGAGTTTAGTACTTAACAGTAATGAGTAAAATAAAAATCACAAGATAAGAATAGATCCACAGTTAGCTATACTGGGCATATATACAGAAGATAGTAAGAAAATAAAACCCGAAGATAATTATGTAAGGATAACTTATTTAGCTATCATTTTTATTTATTTATTTTTTAAAAAATGCTCCCTAAACAAAAAATAAACATCAAAAGGAAGCAGGGATTAATTCATTTGCTACAGTGTTGAACTAGACAATCGCATTAAATGTTACTCTGTTTAAAATAGTTTTCATCAACCAAAAAATGCTAATGGCAAATAATTTCCTGCTTGGTAAGTTGGTAGGTAGTGATTTATAATAGAAATATTTATAACATCTTGAAACTGATGAAGTTCGTGTGAATATTTTTGTATTATTTGCTGTCAAACCCTTTATGATTCCTCTATTTAATTTTCTTTTAAAAAAAGAAAGAAAGAATGACCATCGGGGGGGGGGACTTGGATGTGCAAAATCCTTGAAACATCTGTTTCATGCATGTCAAATGTGAAACAAAACCTGACTGTTTCAACTGGCATCATTGCAAGTATTTCAACTGCTCAGAGCACAGTGATTGGGCTGTTTGTGTGTGTGGGGGGGTGTGACTGGTTCTTTTTTTCAAACTTTTTTTCCCCCTTTCCAACTCTATGAAGCATCAGGGACAATCATGTCTGTCACTACTATTACGTTTATGTGGAATGAGTGATGTGGGATTGGATTATTTGGAAGCAGCAGCATAGCCTGGCAATAGGTTGCTAATATCTGCACTCCTGCAAAGCCTGCTTGGTAAGTTACAGCTTTATTCCTTTTAAAGACTGCCATGAGATAAATGGATTTTATTG